>NC_133651.1:288338633-288638633 GCF_009905375.1 Apium graveolens
GAAGTTGAAGTTCCATGGATGCATGTGTAGTTCTTATGTGATCTCCAAAGAGAAACTCTTGATTCTTGTGAATCCAAGAGCTCTCTATGAGATATATTATGTATATGTGCTAACTAAGTGTTTTATGGAGATATCATGCTTTAAAATCCTTTGCATGCTACTAAAATTTCATTATATATTTATGTTTAGCCATACATGTTAGTTTTAAGACATTAAAGTGATGATCAACCATGTTTTGCATGCTACTCTTTTCGAAATCATGTAGTTATGTTTAAAAATCTATAAATTCGAAATATGTGTGCTTAAAATAAAATTGTTTCCATGATAAATTTCTTGTTAATACTTAAAAGAAGTTATATTTCATGATTATTAAGGATGAGTATTAGGTGCAAGTCGATTTTGAAAGCATTTAGAACTTTATGCCTAGCCGAAATCTTGTTATGTGCTTTTCATGAGTTGCATGTTATATATTTGGTTGCATGTTGTTGTTTTTGGGCATGGATGATCTCACCCAAGTTTATTTTGAGAATAAGGGAGTTATTTCAGTAGATTACCATGTATAAGTCTTGGTTTAAGTATTGAGTTGTTGTTAGTTGAGTTTGTCAAGTCAAAACCTTCGAAAATGAGAGTTATAGTTTCTGCAGAAAAATCAGTATAGCACCCTGAGGTTTAGAGTGAGTTTTGACCATGTCATTGGTGTGCACTTTGAGGCCCAAGCTACCAGAAGTTATTATTGGGAGTATATAAAAGGTTTTAGGAGTTGGTTGGAGGTTTGCATGTCATTTGATTAGGTGCACAAGTAGAATCACAAAATCTGTCCAGCAGGGGACAGTTTTGTTGCAACTTAGAAATAGGGAGATTTGACCATGTCATGGGTAGGCCCTCATTAGGCCCAATTGGGCCTTAGTTAGAGGGTATGTCAGAGAAGTTTTTCCAACCATAGTTCATAGGATATGAGCTAGAACCATGTGTCACAAGTTAATTCAAGTCAGGGCATTTTCTGCCCAGAAAAACAGGGGAACCTTGGACTTTTAGCTTAGGCCAAAGAAGGCCCAAGCCAGGCCCTTGAGTCACATCAAGTTTGTGAGATGCCCTTAGGTCAGGAGAGTCTTGTGTAAAAGTTTTGAAGGAAAACTTGTAGTTTAAGAGTGTCTAATGTACTCAAGAAACCATAGTTGTCATTCTGAAATTTGCACCAGTGAGCACTATCACTTATCACATAGTTTTAGAACGCTTAGAAGTGAGTACTAGGTCGACCACCATAGTTGTAAGATAGTATAAGGTCAGTAGAGCAAAAGGCACAAGTGAGGGTCAATAGGTTTTGGATAATTTAGGAAAGGCACATCGAGTTAGGAAGCCAAAATTTGAAGACCTTGTCTAGTTTAGCGACCAAGTGACTTAAAGTGGTGAGTCGAGATCATCCAAGCCTAGTGTTGCATTATGGTATATATGGTGTTATTTGGTGTTAATATATGATATGTGAATATGTGGCTATGTGTGTGCAATTATAATTTAAAGGAGAATATAAATTAAGTGCATATAGGCCTAAGTGCCATTCGTGTTTAATTTCGAGTTATAAATAGGTTAAGTTGGTGAGAATATATTATAATGAGGATTATTATTATTTATGTAGGATCTCGAGACGAGGGAAAACTTGCCATAAAGTCGAGTGAAGCTCCAGTTGTTGCTCCTACCAGTCAGACCAGACCAGCCTATCTCAAGGTAAGTGATTCAACTTGACCTTCGTATTTACTATAAACAGTTCATATATATATCGATGCAATTATCCTGAGTCATTTTGATATATTTAAATCAAGCATATCTTTTTTTTTATCTTTGAGTTACATAGAGATGCTATGAACCCTCGAGTACGTATTGCAAGTAGTTCAAAAGTCTTTCATGATAGTTTAATGCCATGATAAAATAAAGAGTTGATATATTTCTTGATTGATCCTCTTGATTAACATGTTAATGTTTCCTATGTATTGATATCTCATCCTGATACTTGAACCCCTATAGAACCTTACTTTGAATTCTGATAGTCAGATACTTACCAGCTTGATTCCTCATTGATTAATACCCTCTTTCTTATCCTAAAGCTTGACAATTCTGATATACCCTGAGCTAAAAATCATTCTTCATACCTTAACACCCTTAGTATTCATGAAGCTTACATTCTTGATGATCCAGCACTTGAACCTTGATGAGAAACCATTGCTTTGAGCCCAAATTGGCATTACCCTTCATATTATCCATTAGCCTCACTAAATCCTCTTGTCCAATCTTTGATATATGAAAACCATTCAATTACTTGAATAGAGAATAGTTTTGTGAATCATGGCTCTGATATTCAGTACCTTGCTTCCCGTGTTTCGAGTTGATCTACAATTCCTTAATAAAAATGTTTACTGTTAAAATAGATTTTGTTACAATTCGGCATCAGCTTTTGAAATAAATAAAATGTGGGTTTTCAGTCCCAAAGGGGGATAAATGTTTTCTTTGAATGGTGGATCTGGACTGAGACGCGAGTCCTTTCCGCACTTATATTAGGCTTAAAAGTTGCCTAGGGATTCCCAATAATGTTTTAGAACCCAGCGAGGTTCGGGATTACTTCGCGGCTGATCACCAGCTGTAATCCGTAGCGTCATAAAATGATTTTGATTAAGACATGATTTTAAAATTGTTTTGATGCAAGCAAAATGATGCCATCTCACATAGTTTTTATCTCTCGTTACCTTTGGTTATGTCTTTCCATTATCATTCTTAAAAGTATATCTCAATTTCTGTTTTGTGTCGTACTGTTAGCACTTGTTGAGCATTTGGCTCACTTCTTGCTTTACCCTGATATTACAGCTAGCAGCTATGGTTAGATTAAAGCAGACTGCCCGTAAGACCTGTGATGCTGATGTTTATGTTCGAGCTCAGGTAGAATAAGTAATAATAGTTGTGTGAGGACTCGGTATTATGTAATCAGATGTAATAGTTGGTAGTGTTGGGCTGTTCCAAACCCTAAACTGTAAGATCTTGGATTTGGTTGTGTATTCTTCATTAAAATATTGTAATAGCTATATTTATTTTGCCGTTTAAGTTGGGGGTGTGACACACTTGCTATCATACATTGGTACAATTAATATGTTAACATCATATACATTCAATTAGAAATCTTTTTACCACCTCTTGGTGCCACATTCATACAAGTCAATTTTGGTCCACATTTTGGTTCTAATTAACCATGTAAGTCACTTTTCACCATATTAGAGTCATTTAGCACCCTATATGAGTCACTTTCCACCATATATTTATACAATTAACATGTTAACATCATATACATCCGAATTGACATCCTTTTACCACCTCTTAATTCCACTTTCATACAGGTCAATTTTGTTCCATATTTTGGTTCTAATCAACCATGTAAGTCACTTTTCACAATATTAGAGTCACTTTGCACCTTATAAGAGTCACTTTCCACCATATATACAGCAATTAACATGTTAACATCATATACATCCAATTTCACATCCTTTTACCGCCTATTAATGCCACTTTCATACAAGTTAATTTTTTACTAGATTTTGGCTCTAATCAACCATGTAAGTCACTTTTCACCATATTAGAGTCACTTTGCACCCTATAAGAGTCACTTTCCCCATATATTGATACATTCAACATGTTAACATCATGTACATGCAATTAAACATCCTTTAACCACCTTTTGATACCCCTTTCCTACAAGTCAATTTTTGGCCACATTTTGGCTCTAATCAATCATGTAAGTGACTTATCACCGTATTAGAGTCACTTTGCACCTTATAAGAGTCACTTGCCATCATATATTGGTACAATTAACATGTTAACGTCATATACAGCCAATTAGAAATCCTTTTACCACCTCTTAGTGCCACATTCAAACAAGTCAATTTTGGTCCACATTTTGGTTCTAATTAACCATGCAAGTCACTTTTCACCATATTAGAGTAATTTTGCACCTTATATGAGTCACTTTCCACCATATATTTATACAATTAACATTAATATTATATACATCTGAATTGACATCCCTTTACCTCCTCTTAATTCCACTTTCATACAGGTCAATTTTGTTCCACATTTTGGTTATAATCAACCATGTAAGTCACTATTCACCATATTAGAGTCACTTTGCACCTTATAAGAGTCACTTTCCACCGTATATACAACAATTAACATGTTAACATCATATACGTCCAATTTCACATCCTTTTACCGCCTAATAATGACACTTTCATACAAGTTAATTTTTTACCACATTTTGGCTCTAATCAACCATGTATGTCACTTTTCACCATATTAGAGTCACTTTACACCCTATAAGAGTCACTTGCCACCATATATTGATACAATTAAGATGTTAACATCATGTACATGCAATTAGACATCCTTTAACCACCTCTTAGTACCCCTTTCCTACAAGGTAATTTTGGGCCACATTTTGGCACTAATCAATCATGTAATTGACTTCTCACCATATTATAGTAAATTTGCACCTTATAAGAGTCACTTGCCATCATATATTGGTACAATTAACATGTTAACATCATATACATCCAATTAGAAATCCTTTTACCACCTCTTAGTGCCACATTCATACAAGTCAATTTTGGTCCACTTTTTGGTTTTAATTAACCATGTAAGTCACTTTTCACCATATTAGAGTCATTTTACACCCTATATGAGTCACTTTCCACCATATATTTATACAATTAACTTGTTAACATCATATACATCCGAATTGACATCCTTTTAACACCTCTTAATTCCACTTTCAGACAGGTCAATTTTGTTCCACATTTTGGTTCTAATCAACCATGTAAGTCACTTTTCACCATATTAGAGTCACTTTGCACCTTATAAGAGTCACTTTCCACCATATAAATAACAATTAACATGTTAACATCATATACATCCAATTTCACATCCTTTTACCACCTATTAATGCCACTTTCATACAAGTTAATTTTGTACCACATTTTGACTCTAATCAACCATGTAAGTCACTTTTCACCATATTAGAGTCACTTTGCACCCTATAAGAGTCACTTCCCACCATATATTAATATAATTAACATGTTAACATCATCTACATGCAATTAGACATCCCTTAACCACCTCTTGGTACCCCTTTCCTACAAGTCAATTTTGGGCCACATTTTGGCTTTAATCAATCATGTAAGTGACTTCTCACCATATTACAGTCACTTTGCAACTTATAAGAGTCACTTCCCATCATATATTGGTACAATTAACATGTTAACATCATATACATCCAATTAGAAATCCTTTGACCACCTCTTAGTGCCACATTCATACAAGCCAATTTTGGGCCACATTTTGGTTCTAATTAACCATGTAAGTCACTTTTCACCATATTAGAGTCATTTTGCACCCTATATGAGTCCATTTCCACCATATATTTATACAATTAACATGTTAACATCATATACATCCGAATTGACATCCTTTTACCACCTCTTAATTCCACTTTCATACAGGTCAATTTTGTTCCACATTTTGGTTCTAATCAACCATGTAAGTCACTTTTCACCATATTAGAGTCACTTTGCACCTTATAAGAGTCACTTTCCACCATATATACAACAATTAACATGTTAACATCATATACATCCAATTTCGCATCCTTTTACCGCCTATTAATGCCACTTTCATACAAGTTAATTTTTTACCAGATTTTGGCTCTAATCAACCATGTAAGTCACTTTTCACCATATTAGAGTCAATTTGCACCCTATAAGAGTCACTTTCCCCATATATTGATACAATTAACATGTTAACATCATGTACATGCAATTAAACATCCTTTAACCACTTTTTGGTACCCCTTTCCTACCAGTCAATTTTTGGCCACATTTTGGCCACATTTTGGCTCTAATCAATCATGTAAGTGACTTATCACCGTATTAGAGTCACTTTTCACCTTATAAGAGTCACTTGCCATCATATATTGGTACAATTAGCATGTTAACATCATATACAGCCAATTAGAAATCCTTTTACCACCTCTTAGTGCCACATTCAAACAAGTCAATTTTGGTCCACATTTTGGTTCTAATTAACCATGCAAGTCACTTTTCACCATATTAGAGTAATTTTGCACCTTATATGAGTCACTTTCCACCATATATTTATACAATTAACATTAATATCATATACATCCGAATTGACATCCTTTTACCTCCTCTTAATTCCACTTTCATACAGGTCAATTTTGTTCCACATTTTGCTTCTAATCAACCATGTAAGTCACTATTCACCATATTAGAGTCACTTTGCACCTTATAAGAGTCACTTTCCACCGTATATACAACAATTAACATGTTAACATCATATACGTCCAATTTCACATCCTTTTACCGCCTATTAAATCCACTTTCATACAAGTTATTTTTTTACCACATTTTGGCTCTAATCAACCATGTATGTCACTTTTCACCATATTAGAGTCACTTTGCACCCTATATGAGTCACTTTCCACCATTTAATTATACAATTATCTTGTTAACATCATATACATCCGAATTGACATCCTTTTACCACCTCTTAATTCCACTTTCAGACAGGTCAATTTTGTTCCACATTTTGGTTCTAATCAACCATGTAAGTCACTTTTCACCATATTAGAGTCACTTTGCACCTTATAAGAGTCACTTTCCACCATATATATAACAAATAACATGTTAACATCATATACATCCAATTTCACATCCTTTTACCACCTATTAATGCCACTTTCATACAAGTTAATTTTGTACCACATTTTGGCTCTAATCAACCATGTAAGTCACTTTTCACCATATTAGAGTCACTTTGCACCCTATAAGAGTCACTTCCCGCCATATATTAATACAATTAACATGTTAACATCATCTACATGTAATTAGACATCTCTTAACCACCTCTTGGTACCCCTTTCCTACAAGTCAATTTTGGGCCACATTTTGGCTTTAATCAATCATGTAAGTGACTCCTCACCATATTAGAGTCACTTTGCAACTTATAAGAGTCACTTCCCATCATATATTGGTACAATTAACATGTTAACATCATATACATCCAATTTTACATCCTCTTTCCACCTATTAATGCCACTTTCATACAAGTTAATTTTGTACCATATTTTGGCTCTCAACAACCATGTAAGTCACTTTTCACCATATTAGAGTCACTTTGCACCCTATAAAAGTCACTTCCCGCCATATATTAATACAATTAACATGTTAACATCATCTACATGCAATTAGACATCTCTTAACCACCTCTTGGTACCCCTTTCCTACAAGTCAATTTTGGGCCACATTTTGGCTTTAATCAATCATGTAAGTGACTTCTCACCATATTAGAGTCACTTTGCAACTTATAAGAGTCACTTCCCATCATATATTGGTACAATTAACATGTTAACATCATATACATCCAATTAGAAATCCTTTTACCACCTTTTAGTGCCACATTCATACAAGTCAATTTTGGTCCACATTTTGGTTCTAATTTACCATGTAAGTCACTTTTCACCATATTAGAGTCATTTTGCACCCTATATGAGTCACTTTCCACCATATATTTATACAGTTAACATGTTAACATCATATACATCCGAATTTACATCCTTTTACCACCTATTAATTTCACTTTCATACAGATCTATTTTGTTCCTCATTTTCGTTCTAATAAACCATGTAAGTCACTTTTCACCATATTAGAGTCACTATGCACCTTATAAGAGTCACTTTCCACCATATATATAACAATTAACATGTTAACATCATATACATCCAATTTTACATCCTTTTACCACCTATTAATGCCACTTTCATACAAGTTAATTTTGTACCATATTTTGGCTCTCATCAACCATGTAAGTCACTTTTCATCATATTAGAGTCACTTTGCACCTTATAAGAGTCACTTTCCACCATATATACAACAGTTAACATGTTAACATCATATACATCCAATTTCACATCCTTTTACCGCCTATTAATGCCACTTTCATACAAGTTAATTTTTTACCAGATTTTGGCTCTAATCAACCGTGTAAGTCACTTTTCACCATATTAGAGTCACTTTGCACCCTATAAGAGTCACTTTCCCCATATATTGATACAATTAACATGTTAACATCATGTACATGCAATTAAACATCCTTTAACCACCTTTTGGTACCCCTTTCCTACAAGTCATGGCCACATTTTGGCCACATTTTGGCTCTAATCAATCATGTAAGTGACTTATCACCGTATTAGAGTCACTTTTCACCTTATAAGAGTCACTTGCCATCATATATTGGTATAATTAACATGTTAACATCATATACAGCCAATTAGAAATCCTTTTACCACCTCTTAGTGCCACATTCAAACAAGTCAATTTTGGTCCACATTTTGGTTCTAATTAACCATGCAAGTCACTTTTCACCATATTAGAGTAATTTTGCACCTTATATGAGTCACTTTCCCCCATATATTTATACAATTAACATTAATATCATATATATCCGAATTGACATCCTTTTACCTCCTCTTAATTCCACTTTCATACAGGTCAATTTTGTTCCACATTTTGCTTCTAATCAACCATGTAAGTCACTATTCACCATATTAGAGTCACTTTCCACCGTATATACAACAATTAACATGTTAACATCATATACGTCCAATTTCACATCCTTTTACCGCCTATTAATGCCACTTTCATACAAGTTAATTTTTTACCACATTTTGGCTCTAATCAACCATGTATGTCACTTTTCACCATATTAGAGTCACTTTGCACCCTATAAAAGTCACTTGCCACCATATATGGATACAATTAAGATGTTAACATCATGTAAAATGCAATTAGACATCCTTTAACCACCTCTTGTACCCCTTTCCTACAAGGTAATTTTGAGCCACATTTTGGCACTAATCAATCATGTAATTGACTTCTCACCATATTATAGTCAATTTGCACCTTATAAGAGTCACTTGCCATCATATATTGGTACAATTAACATGTTAACATCATATACATCCAATTAGAAATCCTTTTACCACCTCTTAGTGCCACATTCATACAAGTCAATTTTGGTCCACTTTTTGGTTCTAATTAACCATGTAAGTCACTTTTAACCATATTAGAATTATTTTGCACCCTATATGAGTCACTTTCCACCATATATTTATACAATTAACTTGTTAACATCATATACATCCGAATTGACATCCTTTTACCACCTCTTAATTCCACTTTCAGACAGGTCAATTTTGTTCCACATTTTGGTTCTAATCAACCATGTAAATCACTTTTCACCATATTAGAGTCACTTTGCACCTTATAAGAGTCACTTTCCACCATATATATAACAATTAACATGTTAACATCATATACATCCAATTTCACATCCTTTTACCACCAATTAATGCCACTTTCATACAAGTTAATTTTGTACCACATTTTGGCTCTAATCAACCATGTAAGTCACTTTTCACCATATTAGAGTCACTTTGCACCCTATAAGAGTCACTTCCCGCCATATATTAATACAATTAACATGTTAACATCATCTACAAGTAATTAGACATCTCTTAACCACCTCTTGGTACCCCTTTTCTACAAGTCAATTTTGGGCCACATTTTGGCTTTAATCAATCATGTAAGTGACTTCTCACCATATTAGAGTCACATTGCAACTTATAAGAGTCACTTCCCATCATATATTGGTACAATTAACATGTTAACATCATATACATCCAATTAGAAATCTTTTACCACCTCTTAGTGCCACATTCATACAAGTCAATTTTGGTCCACATTTTGGTTCTAATTAACCATGTAAGTCACTTTTCACCATATTAGAGTCATTTTGCACCCTATATGAGTCACTTTACACCATATATTTATACAATTAACATGTTAACATCATATACATCCGAATTTACATCCTTTTTATCACCTATTAATTCCAGTTTCATACACGTCAATTTTGTTCCACATTTTGGTTCTAATGAACCATGTAAGTCACTTTCCACCATATATATAACAATTAACATATTAACATCATATACATACAATTTCACATCCTTTTACCACCTATTAATGCCACTTTCATACAAGTTAATTTTGTACCACATTTTGGCTCTAACCAACCATGTAAGTAACTTTTCACCATATTAGAGTCACTTTGCACCCTATAAGAGTCACTTGCCACCATATATTGATACAATTAACATGTTAACATCATGTACATGCAATTAGACATCCTTTAACCACCTCTTGGTACCCATTTCCTACAAGTCAATTTTGGGCCACATTTTGGCTCTAATGAATCAGGTAAGTGACTTCTCACCATATTAGGGTTACTCTGCACCTTAAAAGAGTCACTTGCAATCATATATTGGTAAAATTAATATGTTAACATCATGTACATGTAATTAGAAATCCTTTTACCACCTCTTAGTGCCACATTCATACAAGTCAATTTTGGTCCACATTTTGGTTCTAATTAACCATGTAAGTCACTTTTCTCAATTTTAGAGTAATTTTGCACCCTATATGAGTCACTTTCCACCATATATTTGTACAATTAACATGTTAACATCATATACATCCGATTTGACATCCTTTTACCACCTCTTAATTCCACTTTTATACAGGTCAATTTAGTTCCACATTTTGGTTCTAATCAACCATGTAAATCACTTTTCACCATATTAGAGTCACTTTACACCCCTATAAGAGTCACTTTCCACTATATATATAACAACTAACATGTTAACATCATATATATCCAATTTGACATCCTTTTACCCCCTATTAATGCCACTTTTATACAAGTTTATTTTGTACCACATTTTGGCTCTAATCAACCATGTAAGTCACTTTTCACCATATTAGAGTCACGTTGCACCATATAAGAGTCAGTTGCCACCATATATTGATACAATTAACATGTTAACATCATGTACATGCAATTAGACATCCTTTAACCACCTCTTGGTACCCCATTTCCTACAAGTCAATTTTGGGCCACATTTTGGCACTAATCAATCATGTAAGTGACTTCTGACGATATTAGAGTCACTTTGTACCTTATAAGAGTGACTTGCCATCATATATTGGTATAATTAACATGTTAAGATCATGTACATGCAATTTAGAAATTCTTTTACAACCTCTTAGTGCCACATTCATACAAGTCAATTTCGGTCCACATTTTGGTTCTAATTAACCATGTATGTCACTTTTCACCATGTTAGAGTCATTTTGCACCCTATATGAGTCACTTTCCACAATCTATATGTATAATTAACATGTTAACATCATATACATCCAATTTGACATCCTTTTACCACCTATTAAGGCCACTTTCATACAAGTTAATTTTATTCCATATTTTGGCTCTGATCAACCATATAAGTCACTTTTCACCATATTAGAGTCAGTTTGCACCCTATAAGAGTCACTTTTCCCATATATTGATACAATTAACATGTTAACATCATGTACATGCAATTAGACATCCTTTAACCACCTCTTGGTACCCATTTCCTACAAGTCAATTTTGGGCCACATTTTGGCTTTAATCAATCATGTAAGTGACTTATCACCATATTAGAGTCACTTTGCACCTTATAAGAGTCACTTGCCATCATACATTGGTACAATTAACATGTTAACATCATATACATTCAATTAGAAATCCTTTACCTACCTCTTGGTGCCACATTCATACAAGTCAATTTTGGTCCACATTTTGGTTCTAATTAACCATGTAAGTCACTTTTCACCATATTAGAGTCATTTTGCACCCTATATGAGTCACTTTCCACCATATATTTATACAGTTAACATGTTACCATCATATATATCCGAATTTACATCCTTTTACCACCTATTAATTTCACTTTCATACAGGTCTATTTTGTTCCTAATTTTGGTTCTAATCAACCATGTAAGTCACTTTTCACCATATTAGAGTCACTTTGCACCTTATAAGAGTCACTTTCCACCATATATATAACAATTAACATGTTAACATCATATACATCCAATTTTACATCCTTTTACCACCTATTAATGCCACTTTCATACAAGTTAATTTTGTACCATATTTTAGCTCTCATCAACCATGTAAGTCACTTTTCACCATATTAGAGTCACTTTGCACCCTATAAGAGTCACTTCCCGCCATATATTAATACAATTAACATGTTAACATCATCTATATGCAATTAGACATCTCTTAACCACCTCTTGGTACCCCTTTCCTACAAGTCAATTTTGGGCCCTATTTTGGCTTTAATCAATCATGTAAGTGACTTCTCACCATATTAGAGTCACTTTGCAACTTATAAGAGTCACTTCCCATCATATATTGGTACAACTAACATGTTAACATCATATCCAATTAGAAATCCTTTTACCACCTCTTAGTGCCACATTCATACAAGTCAATTTTGGTCCACATTTTGGTTCTAATTAACCATGTAAGTCACTTTTCACCATATTAGAGTCATTTTGCACCCTATATGAGTCACTTTCCACCATATATTTATACAATTAACATGTTAACATCATATAAAGCCGAATTTACATCCTTTTACCACCTATTAATTTCACTTTCATACAGGTCTATTTTGTTCCTCATTTTGGTTCTAATCAACCATGTAAGTCACTTTTCACCATATTAGAGTCACTTTGCACCTTATAAGAGTCACTTTCCACCATATATATAACAATTAACATGTTAACATCATATACATCCAATTTCACATCCTTTTACCACCTATTAATGTCACTTTCATACAAGTTAATTTTGTACCACATTTTGGCTTTAATCAACCATGTAAGTCACTTTTCACCATATTACAGTCACTTTGCACCCTCTAAGAGTCACTTGC
Source organism: Apium graveolens (assembly GCF_009905375.1). NCBI lineage: Eukaryota > Viridiplantae > Streptophyta > Magnoliopsida > Apiales > Apiaceae > Apium > Apium graveolens. Next base: position 288,351,572 of record NC_133651.1, read on the forward strand.
CACCATATATTGATACAATTAACATGTTAACATCATGTACATGTAATTAGACATTCTTTAACCACCTCTTGGTACCCATTTCCTACAAGTCAATTTTGGGCCACATTTTGGCTTTAATGAATCATGTAAGTGACTTCTCACCATATTAGGGTTACTCTGCACCTTAAAAGAGTCACTTGCAATCATATATTGGTAAAATTAATATGTTAACATCATGTACATGTAATTATAAATCCTTTTACCACCTCTTAGTGCCACATTCATACAAGTCAATTTTGGTCCACATTTTGGTTCTAATTAACCATGTAAGTCACTTTTCACAATTTTAGAGTAATTTTGCACCCTATATGAGTCACTTTCCACCATATATTTGTACAATCAACATGTTAACATCATATACATCCGATTTGACATCCTTTTACCACCTCTTAATTCCACTTTCATACAGATCAATTTAGTTCCATATTTTGGTTCTAATCAACCATGTAAATCATTTTTCACCATATTAGAGTCACTTTGCACCCCTATAAGAGTCAATTTCCACCATATATATAACAACTAACATGTTAACATCATATACATCCAATTTGACATCCTTTTACCCCCTATTAATGCCACTTTTATACAAGTTTATTTTGTACCACATTTGGGCTCTAATCAACCATGTAAGTCACTTTTCACCATATTAGAGTCACGTTGCACCATATAAGAGTCACTTGCCACCATATATTGATACAATTAACATGTTAACATCATGTACATGAAATTAGATATCCTTTAACCACCTCTTGGTACCCCATTTCCTACAAGTCAATTTCGGGCCACATTTTGGCACTAATCAATCATGTAAGTGACTTCTCACCATATTTGAGTCACTTTGTACCTTATAAGAGTCACTTGCCATCATATATTGGTACAATTAACATGTTAACATCATGTACATGCAATTGGAAATTCTTTTACAACCTCTTAGTGCCACATTCATACAAGTCAATTTCGGTCCACATTTTGGTTCTAATTAACCATTTATGTCACTTTTCACCATGTTAGAGTCATTTTGCACCCTATATGAGTCACTTTGCACAATCTATATGTATAATTAATATGTTAACATCATATACATCCCATTTGACATCCTTTTACCACCTATTAAGGCCACTTTCATACAAGTTAATTTTATTCCACATTTTGGCTCTGATCAACCATGTAAGTCACTTTTGACCATATTAGAGTCACTTTACGCCCTATAAGAGTCACTTTCCCCATATATTGATACAATTAACATGTTAACATCATGTACATGTAATTAGACATCCTTTAACCACCTCTTGGTACCCATTTCCTACAAGTCAATTTTGGGCCACATTTTGGCTCTAATCAATCATGTAAGTGACTTATCACCATATTAGAGTCACTTTGCACCTTATAAGAGTCACTTGCCATCATACATTGGTACAATTAACATATTAACATCATATACATTCAATTAGAAATCCTTTTACCACCTCTTGGTGCCACATTCATACAAGTCAATTTTGGTCCACATTTTGGTTCTAATTAACCATGTAAGTCACTTTTCACCATATTAGAGTCATTTTGCACCCTATATGAGTCACTTTCCACCATATATTTATACAATTAACATGTTAACATCATATACATCCGAATTTACATCTTTTTACCACCTATTAATTTCACTTTTATACAGGTCTATTTTGTTCCTCATTTTGGTTCTAATCAACCATGTAAGTTATAACACCCTCCAAATCCGGGGTATAGATTTGGGGCATTATTAACAACAATTACCAACTATACCTGCACAAGCGGAATGTTAATATAATAATTACCCCGAACTATCACTACTCAGGATCTTTTAAGGGTTGAGGTTGGAAACAAGAATCATGCACTACACTTTATTACAAACCCGACTAAATAAAACCTGTCTCAAGAACTCTCTTTATTACAAAACTTTATTCTATCTACAGTTTCACTACACAATCTTTTATTCAAACTACACAAAACTTTTATTCAACCCAACATTACTACTTATCCTGTTACACCTGATCTGGCACTTCAAAACTCTCTTCGGGAATAGGAAGGAACACTCTTGGTATAAGAGGGTCCCGCTGCTTGACTCGCTTCTTGACTATGCGGGTCCTGATGGGTTTCATTCTCTACCTTAACTGTAAAACAATAGGAGTGACAATAAAAGAAATGAGCCAAAATTGCTCAACAAGCCTGCAACAATATATATATTATAAAGAGAGAGAAATAAATGAACCAATAAGCTGCTGGTTTGAACAACCATCTGTGTCTGTATATGATAATAATTTGCCAACACTGGCGAGTGCCAAATGAACAAGACTGGAACAAGAACCAACATATGCACTATAACCTGCTGATCAGTCAGAATATAGTGCGGATCTATACCCAACTGCATAGACCCAACTAACATTAGGAGTACTCAGGCAACTATGGCCTATTAATTAATGGTCTGGGTAAAACCCAGCCCGTAAAGTAACCATCCAGTCCAAGGCTTAGCATCCGGAATATTCGGAATGCTATTGATATATCCCAACACCAGGATATACCAGACTATATGTAACAAGGGTAAAGGAATTGAAATATGAACAAGGAATTCAATAAATTGGGTAAATCAAGAATTGAAATGAAATGGAATAAGTGATAATAAATGGGTAACAGTGTATATGAACAATGATTATCAAAGAGAATTGATACGATAGAAAGGAATTATAAATCACTATTCTGAATTTAGAATAGGGGAAAAACTTGCCTTGCGCGTACTTAACCTGGTTTAACTTACTGCCTTCTGACCCTAGCTTGCTCTGCCTTGCTAACACTGAACAAATCATGGAAAGATAGGTATTTAGATAATTTACTACATACGTGTATCTTGAATTGATATCACGCAACCTTATCAGTCTACCCATGCGTTTCTATCTGACTCGCATATATATACATATATTTACACAACACATTTATGCACATAATCACATATAACACGTAACACGTAAAGCACACAATTAATTTCTAGATTTATAATTATTTTTAAAATCAATTCCGGGCTTATACCTGCATTACTAGTCGTATATGATTTTATTATAATTTTTCGGGATTTATTCGGCTCAATTATATCCCTACTAGGACCTACGAACTATCAATTATCACCAAACCACTCTTTTTCAGAAGAAATTATAACTTACAACTATTTTTTATTGGATTCGTCTCATTTTTCTGAGTCTAGGGGTCTTCGTTTCACTTAAATCGGACTAACGGTTGAATTGTTATGAATTAAACACTGATAATTCAATTTATTATTCAATATAGATAATTATTACAACCTTTTAAATCCTAAAATAATTTTTAAATAATTATTTAAGAAAAATCAAAGTCAAAAATAATTTTTTTATAATTTTTGGAGTTAAAATGAAGAAGTTACGATTTATTGAAAATTATGTGATTAATTATTGAAATAATTAATCACTTAATAAATAAATAACTAATAAATAATTAATAGATAATTATTTACTAATTTAAAATAATTAATCCTTAATTATTAGGATTAATCACAATTTATTATAATATTTATAACTTATCGATATTTATTCGATTAGATCGATTATTTACAAATAATCAATCGATTTTATTAACGGATACGCTATTTATCGAATATCTACTATGTGCTCGGATTATAATCTAACTCAACGATTAATTACTCGTATAAATACGAGCTACTCGCAATCCTCATATAATTATCGAACTTATTACATTATTACTGAAACTTATACGATTCGTTAATCAATTAATTATCGGTATTTAATTATACGATACAAAAAATCACTACAATATTATTCGAATAACTATCGCTCGAATAATAATTCTCATTATCGAATCATTACTCGTAATAATAACTAATTATCGAATTATTAATCATATTATTTAATTATTTTTAATCCTTATTTATTAATTAATTACCTAATTATTAATTAATTAAATAACTAATAAATAATTAGATAAATAATTAAATAATTAAATTAATAACTAATTTCGAATTTCTAAACTAATAAAATAATTTAAAAATTATTAATAATAATTTTCAGAATTTAAATCTAATTTTTATTATATTTTTAGAATTAATAAAAACTGATTTTAATTACTAAAATATAAATAAATAATTAATTTAATCAGAAACACAAACACATGAACAGGATTTAGGGTTTTTAGGATTGAACCCGGGTCGAAACCGGGTTACAACCGGGTCGAACCCGGGTCGCTCAAGAACACAGGCGCCTTGACTGAAACCCGACGCCGGCGGGGAAATCTCCGGCGAGCTTCGATTCGACGACGAACCACAACGACACCTCGATTCCTCACCGTTTCTTCACGTTCCTGTTCCATAGCAACCCGAACACGACCTTTCTCGTCGTCCCCGACATCGGGAAGCTTCAAGAACGCCGCCGCCGCGGCGGTTCTCCGGCGACGCCAAAAACGAAGCCAAATCCTACGAGACTGGTACGAATCAATTGCAAATTACACGATCTAATCACCTATATCATCATAACCATCTAACAAACAACGAATCGAACAACCCGAATTAAAATTTTAAACCCGAAAATACGAAATTAACATCACGAAATCAAACAACAAAAACGCTTACATAATCAGAAACTACGAATCACAGGCTTCAAAACGGATACTTACACGACTGATTTGGTTAACAGAATCACGATCAAACTTGGCTTTGATTCCAGGAACTCCAAGAACCCTAATCCCCCTTTCTGAATTTTCTGAATTATTTTCTGATTTTTTTATAATTAATTAATAGATAATTACTGAAAAATCAGATATTTATACTATGTAAAATAATACCCCTAAATAAAATTAAGGGGCTAATTACACTCCTAATAAAAATATTTGGCCCCAATTTTTATAATTTTTGGGTATTAATAATGAATTTTTAAATATCCAATAAATACAAAATAAATACTAAAAATTCCCAAAAATTGTGAAAAATACAAAAATACAAAGAAAAATGATATATGATAATTTCATAATCCTATAAAAATAAAAATGTGATTTTTGTGGGGTTTTGGTACCCGAAGGGGTCCGGAAAAGTCGTTTTTCGCGAAAAAGGTCAATTTGTAAAACGTCTAGGGGTTCAGAATAGCGATACGGTATAGGGCATTTTTGGCAAAATAGGGCCAATGATTTTGTTTGAAATACGGGCTTTTAAAACATAGTTTTGAGCTGTACAGGTTTTGATATAATATATATAACTGACGATAGAACGCTCAATAAATATCCAAAACACGTTTGGATCAAAACAACCAACACATAACACATAGCAGTTAGGGTTCAACGACTTAACACATTTAATCACATAATAATACTCATAATTATTATTATTATAATATAATACAAGCGTAATTCCTCGGTCGTTACATTCTCCCCCCCTTAACAAGATTCTGTCCTCAGAATCTAATTATGCAAATAACTGAGGATACTTTTCCAGCATTTCACTTTCAAGCTCCCAGGTTGATTCTTCAACCACTGGGTTTCTCCATAAAACTCTCACCAATGACACAGACTTATTTCTTAATACCCTCTCTTGCCTATCTAGAATTCTTATTGGATGTTCTACATATGACAAATCTACCTGAAGTTCTACTGGTTCGTACTCTATTACATGCCTTGTATCAGGATTATACCTCTTAAGCATAGATACATGAAATACGTTGTGAATGTGCTGCATATGGGGTGGTAGAGCTAACTCGTACGCAACCTTCCCAATTTTCTTCAAAATCTCAAATGGTCCAACGTATCGTGGCTTCAATTTCCCTTTATTGCCAAATCTGGTCAATCCTTTCCATGGTGATATTTTGAGCAATACGTGTTCTCCTTCCTGATAGTCCATATCCTTCCTGGCTTGGTTTGCATATCTGCTTTATCTGTTTTGTGCTGCCTCGATTCGTTTTCGAATAAGATCAATCTTTTCTTTTGTCTGCTGAATTAATTCTGGACCCAAAATCTTGCGTTCTCCAACTTCATCCCAGTGCACGGGTGATCTGCATTTCCTCCCATATAATGCTTCATACGGTGGCATTCCAATACTGGCGTGATAGCTATTATTATAAGAAAATTCCACTAGGGGTAAATGTTCATCCCAACTGCCTTCAAAATCGATCGCACAAACTCGTAGCATGTCTTCAATCGTTTGAATTGTCCTTTCACTTTGGCCGTCAGTTTGCGGATGATAAGCTGTACTCATATTCAACTTCGTTCCTAGACATTCTTGGAATTGTCTCCAAAATCTTGAATTGAAACGAGGATCTCGATCCGATACAATTGATACTGGTACTCCATGACGCATCACAATTTCTTTGAGATACATGTGCACTAATTTGTCGAGCGAAAATCTTTCATTAATTGGTAGAAAATGTGCCGACTTCGTAAGTCTGTCAATGATTACCCATATCGCATCATGATTTGCCCTAGTCTTCGGTAGTCCTACCACAAAATCCATCGCTAGATGTTCCCATTTCCATTCTGGAATGTCTAATGGTTGCAATAACCCACTCGGACGTTGGTGTTCTGCTTTAACTCGCTGGCATGTGTAGCATTTACTCACCCATTCTGCTATCTCCTTCTTCATATTCGGCCACCAAAAGTTTTCCTTCAAATCGCGATACATTTTCGTGCTTCCTGGATGAATGGAATACTTCGAATTGTGCGCATCTTGCATAATTTCTTCTTTTAATTCTGCCACGTTAGGGATCCAGATTCTTGACGCAAAACGTAAAATTCCTTCATTATCTTTCTGAGTTGTAATCTCTTCTCCTGTTAAGTTGTCGTCTTGACTCATCACTTCTTCTTGACAACGGCGAATCTTTTCCAGCAATTCTGGTTGGAAAGTCATAGCGTAGATAGTTTCTACAGATTCATTAGGAGTACGAATTTCGATTTCCAATTTGTCGAATTCCCTGGCCAATTCTTCGCATGAAGTCAACCTATTCAATCTTTCTTTTCTGCTTAGCGCATCTGCTACAACATTTGCTTTTCCTGGATGATAACTGATTGTAACATCGTAATCTTTAATCAATTCCAGCCATCGACGTTGTCGCATGTTTAGTTCCTTTTGCGTGAAGATATACTTCAGACTTTTATGATCCGTGTAGATTTCACATTTTTCACCGTACAGATAATGTCTCCAAAGCTTCAATGCAAATACAATTGCTGCTAATTCCAGATCATGCGTAGGATATTTCTGCTCATGAGGTTTAAGTTGTCTCGACGCATATGCAATGACGTTACCATGTTGCATTAACACACATCCTAAACCACGATATGAAGCGTCACTGTAGATAACAAAATTTCCTTGCTCGTCTGGCAATACTAATACTGGTGCCGTCACCAACCGATTCTTTAACTCTTAAAAACTTTCTTCACACTTACTATTCCATTCGAACTTTTCACTTTGTCGAGTTAACTTGGTCAGCGGTGTAGCTATCTTCGCAAAATCTTTGACAAATCTTCGATAATATCCTCCCAAACCTAAGAAACTTCGAATCTCTGTCGGCGTCTTTGGTCTTTCCCAATTTAACACAGCTTCAATCTTTGCTGGATCAACTTGAATGCCTTCTCTGCTGATGATGTGCCCTAAAAACTGCACTTCTTTCAACCAAAATTCGCACTTGGAAAATTTTGCATAAAGCTGTTCCTTCCGTAATATTTCCAATGTCGTTCTTAATTGTGCTGCATGCTCTTCTTCCGTCTTTGAATAGATCAAAATGTCATCAATAAATATAATGATAAACTTATTCAAATACTTCTTGAATATTCGATTCATCAAATCCATAAACGCTGCAGGTGCATTCATCAATCCAAAAGCCATTACAAGAAATTCATAGTGTCCGTACCTTGTTCTAAACGCTGTCTTTGGAATATCTTTGGCCTTGATCTTTAACTGATGATAGCCTGATCGTAAGTCGATTTTCGAAAACCATGCTGCTCCTTTTAGTTGATCAAATAAATCATCAATGCGAGGTAAAGGATATTTATTCTTGATAGTTAACTTGTTCAGCTCACGATAATCAATACACAGTCGCATACTACCATCCTTCTTTTTCACGAACAATACTGGCGCACCCCATGGGGATACACTTGGCCTTATAATTCCTTTGTCAAGAAGTTCTTGCAACTGCTTTGCTAATTCCCTCATTTCAACAGGTGCCATTCTATATGGAGCTTTCGAAATTGGTTCAGTCCCTGGCGTCAAGTCAATAGTAAACTCGATTTCTCGATCTGGTGGAAGTCCTGGTAATTCGTCCGGAAAAACATCAAGAAATTCACAAACTACAGGAATATCTTCAATCTTCAAATTTCCCTTATCAACATCTCGTACATAGGCTAAATAAGCTTGACATCCTTGACGTAGCAATCTTCTCGTCTGCATTATTGATAGGAATTTCTGCTTTTGCTTCTCACCTTTAAATATTACCGTTTCATTTCCTTCAGTTTGCAATTTCACTCTCTTATTCGCACAGTCAATTTGAGCATTATTACTAGACAGCCAATCCATTCCTAAAATAATATCAAACTCCCCTAACCTAAAAGGTATCAAATCAACTGAAAAATGACATCTTCCTATCTCAATATCACAGCTCGGACATACTCGATCTACTGCAACCTGATCATTATTCGCTAATTTTATAACTAACACTTCATCCAACCACTGAATCTCACAATCTATCTTAGAGATAAAGGCTTCAGAAATAAAAGATCTAGTAGCTCCTGAATCAATCAATACCAAAGCATTTACGGAATTTACAGGAAGTGTACCTGCAACCACATTCGGACTCTGTACCGCTTCCTTCATTGACATGTTGAAAGTCCTTGCTCTGGGCTGATTTTGCTGTGGTAGTGGAGGTGGAGGTAATGCTAAAACTCTTGGAATACTGGCAGCCATTGCAATTCCTCTGCAGTCTTTGGCGATATGTCCTTTTCTCCCACATTGAAAACAAGTAACTTCTGCCTTTCCCATTGGACATTCTCCAGAATAGTGTCCCCTTTGCTTGCACTTGAAACACGTAACATTTAGCTTGTTGCAAACTCCTGTATGCTTTTTACCACACGTTCTGCAATCAGGTATAGGCGGTCGGATAAGCCTTTGCTGAGTTGGGGCAGGTAGTCGATTACCCATCATCTGGTTGTTTTGCTCTGGCCTTTTGAAATGTACTTTTCCCCGAGCTTGAAATCCTGGCCTTTTGTTGAAACGATTCTGAAAATTCCCTGGTCCTTTCTCTTTCTGAGCTGCTTCGCTTTCTCCTTCAATAATCATAGCCTTCTGAACAACAGCCGTATAAGTTGTCAATTCAACACAGCTACCCTGCTACGAATCCATGGTTTTAGTCCTTGCTAAAATCTCTTGGCCCGCTTCTCGTCCGTATCTACCTGTTCTGGAACAAACCTTGCCAATTCAGTAAACTTGGTTTCATAATCCGCAACCGATAAGTTGTCTTGTTTCAGCTCCAGGAACTTGATCTCCATCTGGTTCTTCATAAAACGAGGAAAATATTTTCCCAAGAAAAGATCAGTGAATCTGTTCCAGTTCACCACACCTTCTTCCAAAGCTTTCTTTGATTCCCACCAGTAATTAGCTTCGCCTTTTAGAAAATAGCTAGCAAAATCTGTCTTCTGCTCTTCCTCAACCTTTACCAACGAAAAAGCCTTTTCCATCTCTTTCAGCCAAGCTCTCGCTTTTGTAGGATCTGTGGAACCCATAAATTCCGGTGGCTTCACCGACTGAAATTGGTTGAAAGTAGTCGTAGGTGCTGCTGGTGGTATTTGATGTCCTGGATGAGCGGCTTGCTGTAACATCTGTTGCTGGAACTGCTGTTGCTGCTGCTGCATTTGTTGTTGCATCATCAACATCTGCTGTTGCATGAGATTAAACATCTGATCCATCTGTTTATTATTGTTTTGGCCCTCGGTGTTTCCATTCGATGAGTCGGGCTGCGCTTTTCTCTTAGGTGCCATTTTTCTGATAAATAAATAATGGATCTTATTTAATAACAGTATATTAAACATATATTAAAACAGTCGATTCGAGAAATAAAATAACTTATTAAATAACTGAATAGATAAAACAGTATGATAGTTTTAAATTTTTTTTTTTTTTTTTTTTTTTACAACATGATCGTGAATAAAACTACATTTGTAAATATGCAATGGTACTGAAATAAATGTAAATGCTTAAATGACTGGAAATAAAATAAAGAAAATATGCAAAAGATTATCTCATATATATATAGGTAGAACACCAGCTACAGGTGTCAGTGCTTGATACAAAAACCTAGGATATAGCAGTCGTACTGCTACTACTATCAACCAGAGTCAGTAGCTACACTCATACAAACTAGTCATACAATACTATGCTGCCTCTATCTACAAAATATACATAATACAACACTCATCGATCTGCTGGTCTCAAAATCCTGGTGGTACGTGGCTCAACTCCTCCTGCACTGCCTCGAGCACTGCCTCGGTAAGTCCCAATGCTCTGCGATATGCTGTCTCCGCACTAAGATCCTGCTGTCTCAAATCAGTAAGCTGCTGCGAACTAACCCGGTGAATATGATGTAGTCTCTCTCTCAGTATATAATCCGGTCGTAATGCTCTGACAGGACCATCCGTCTGTGTCTCATACAATCCAAGGATCTCTCTACACTGGTTCTGCCATCTAATCCTCTCATCCCTCTCTGCCTGAAAGCGCTGGTAAGTCACTGTATGATGCTCATGAAGATCAGTGCTGGAACCTCGAGAAGGTAATGGTCCATCTACCACGATCTCATCCATAAACTCTGGCTGAGGAAACTGATACACTCCAGGAACAGGTGCATAAATGGCTAATGGGGCAGGAAATAAGACAGGCTGCTCCATAGGCGCATACACAGGCGGCTCTGCCTCTGGCTCCATCGGTGGCATCTCTGGAATCTCGACTGGTGGCATATGAATCTGAGGCTCTACATCCTCCCACTGCGGAAGATCAACCATATCAGGAATATCAAACATCGGAAACTCTAATGGTGGAATATCTGGTATCTCTGGCTCAACGTATGGAAAATAATCTGCAAAACCTGGTACCTCCGGGAAAAGTGGTATCTCTGGTGCTGGCTCAGGTGGCAATGGAGGTAAAACCTGCTCTGACACTGGGGCTACTACCGGTGCATCCACTGGATCTGTCTCGGTCCTCTCCGTAGATGATGATAAAGAAGCCATCTAATATATATAAAAATAATAACACAAAAACAATCAAATCACAATCCTATAACTCATAACTTCTAATCACATAAACAAACAATCCTAACACTCTCACTCTCATCCTATCTTATTTTCCTATCTTATCTTAACCCTAACATTCTTGTTTTCCAAGGTCAATCCTAAGCTCTGATGCCAATTATAACACCCTCCAAATCCGGGGTATAGATTTGGGGCATTATTAACAACAATTACCAACTATACCTGCACAAGCGGAATGTTAATATAATAATTACCCCGAACTATCACTACTCAGGATCTTTTAAGGGTTGAGGTTGGAAACAAGAATCATGCACTACACTTTATTACAAACCCGACTAAATAAAACCTGTCTCAAGAACTCTCTTTATTACAAAACTTTATTCTATCTACAGTTTCACTACACAATCTTTTATTCAAACTACACAAAACTTTTATTCAACCCAACATTACTACTTATCCTGTTACACCTGATCTGGCACTTCAAAACTCTCTTCGGGAATAGGAAGGAACACTCTTGGTATAAGAGGGTCCCGCTGCTTGACTCGCTTCTTGACTATGCGGGTCCTGATGGGTTTCATTCTCTACCTTAACTGTAAAACAATAGGAGTGACAATAAAAGAAATGAGCCAAAATTGCTCAACAAGCCTGCAACAATATATATATTATAAAGAGAGAGAAATAAATGAACCAATAAGCTGCTGGTTTGAACAACCATCTGTGTCTGTATATGATAATAATTTGCCAACACTGGCGAGTGCCAAATGAACAAGACTGGAACAAGAACCAACATATGCACTATAACCTGCTGATCAGTCAGAATATAGTGCGGATCTATACCCAACTGCATAGACCCAACTAACATTAGGAGTACTCAGGCAACTATGGCCTATTAATTAATGGTCTGGGTAAAACCCAGCCCGTAAAGTAACCATCCAGTCCAAGGCTTAGCATCCGGAATATTCGGAATGCTATTGATATATCCCAACACCAGGATATACCAGACTATATGTAACAAGGGTAAAGGAATTGAAATATGAACAAGGAATTCAATAAATTGGGTAAATCAAGAATTGAAATGAAATGGAATAAGTGATAATAAATGGGTAACAGTGTATATGAACAATGATTATCAAAGAGAATTGATACGATAGAAAGGAATTATAAATCACTATTCTGAATTTAGAATAGGGGAAAAACTTGCCTTGCGCGTACTTAACCTGGTTTAACTTACTGCCTTCTGACCCTAGCTTGCTCTGCCTTGCTAACACTGAACAAATCATGGAAAGATAGGTGTTTAGATAATTTACTACATACGTGTATCTTGAATTGATATCACGCAACCTTATCAGTCTACCCATGCGTTTCTATCTGACTCGCATATATATACATATATTTACACAACACATTTATGCACATAATCACATATAACACGTAACACGTAAAGCACACAATTAATTTCTAGATTTATAATTATTTTTAAAATCAATTTCGGGCTTATACCTGCATTACTAGTCGTATCTGATTTTATTATAATTTTTCGGGATTTATTCGGCTCAATTATATCCCTACTAGGACCTACGAACTATCAATTATCACCAAACCACTCTTTTTCAGAAGAAATTATAACTTACAACTATTTTTTATTGGATTCGTCTCATTTTTCTGAGTCTAGGGGTCTTCGTTTCACTTAAATCGGACTAACGGTTGAATTGTTATGAATTAAACACTGATAATTCAATTTATTATTCAATATAGATAATTATTACAACCTTTTAAATCCTAAAATAATTTTTAAATAATTATTTAAGAAAAATCAAAGTCAAAAATAATTTTTTTATAATTTTTGGAGTTAAAATGAAGAAGTTACGATTTATTGAAAATTATGTGATTAATTATTGAAATAATTAATCACTTAATAAATAAATAACTAATAAATAATTAATAGATAATTATTTACTAATTTAAAATAATTAATCCCTAATTATTAGGATTAATCACAATTTATTATAATATTTATAACTTATCGATATTTATTCGATTAGATCGATTATTTACAAATAATCAATCGATTTTATTAACGGATACGCTATTTATCGAATATCTACTATGTGCTCGGATTATAATCTAACTCAACGATTAATTACTCGTATAAATACGAGCTACTCGCAATCCTCATATAATTATCGAACTTATTACATTATTACTGAAACTTATACGATTCGTTAATCAATTAATTATCGGTATTTAATTATACGATACAAATAATCACTACAATATTATTCGAATAACTATCGCTCGAATAATAATTCTCATTATCGAATCATTACTCGTAATAATAACTAATTATCGAATTATTAATCATATTATTTAATTATTTTTAATCCTTATTTATTAATTAATTACCTAATTATTAATTAATTAAATAACTAATAAATAATTAGATAAATAATTAAATAATTAAATTAATAACTAATTTCGAATTTCTAAACTAATAAAATAATTTAAAAATTATTAATAATAATTTTCAGAATTTAAATCTAATTTTTATTATATTTTTAGAATTAATAAAAACTGATTTTAATTACTAAAATATAAATAAATAATTAATTTAATCAGAAACACAAACACATGAACAGGATTTAGGGTTTTTAGGATTGAACCCGGGTCGAAACCGGGTTACAACCGGGTCGAACCCGGGTCGCTCAAGAACACAGGCGCCTTGACTGAAACCCGACGCCGGCGGGGAAATCTCCGGCGAGCTTCGATTCGACGACGAACCACAACGACACCTCGATTCCTCACCGTTTCTTCACGTTCCTGTTCCATAGCAACCCGAACACGACCTTTCTCGTCGTCCCCGACATCGGGAAGCTTCAAGAACGCCGCCGCCGCGGCGGTTCTCCGGCGACGCCAAAAATGAAGCCAAATCCTACGAGACTGGTACGAATCAATTGCAAATTACACGATCTAATCACCTATATCATCATAACCATCTAACAAACAACGAATCGAACAACCCGAATTAAAATTTTAAACCCGAAAATACGAAATTAACATCACGAAATCAAACAACAAAAACGCTTACATAATCAGAAACTACGAATCACAGGCTTCAAAACGGATACTTACACGACTGATTTGGTTAACAGAATCACGATCAAACTTGGCTTTGATTCCAGGAACTCCAAGAACCCTAATCCCCCTTTCTGAATTTTCTGAATTATTTTCTGATTTTTTTATAATTAATTAATAGATAATTACTGAAAAATCAGATATTTATACTATATAAAATAATACCCCTAAATAAAATTAAGGGGCTAATTACACTCCTAATAAAAATATTTGGCCCCAATTTTTATAATTTTTGGGTATTAATAATGAATTTTTAAATATCCAATAAATACAAAATAAATACTAAAAATTCCCAAAAATTGTGAAAAATACAAAAATACAAAGAAAAATGATATATGATAATTTCATAATCCTATAAAAATAAAAATGTGATTTTTGTGGGGTTTTGGTACCCGAAGGGGTCCGGAAAAGTCGTTTTTTCGCGAAAAAGGTCAATTTGTAAAACGTCTAGGGGTTCAGAATAGCGATACGGTATAGGGCATTTTTGGCAAAATAGGGCCAATGATTTTGTTTGAAATACGGGCTTTTAAAACATAGTTTTGAGCTGTACAGGTTTTGATATAATATATATAACTGACGATAGAACGCTCAATAAATATCCAAAACACGTTTGGATCAAAACAACCAACACATAACACATAGCAGTTAGGGTTCAACGACTTAACACATTTAATCACATAATAATACTCATAATTATTATTATTATAATATAATACAAGCGTAATTCCTCGGTCGTTACATAAGTCACTTTTCACCATATTAGAGTCACTTTGCACATTATCAGAGTCACTTTCCACCATATATATAACAATTAATATGTTAACATCATATACATCCAATTTTACATCCTTTTACCACCTATTAATGCCACTTTCATACAAGTTAATTTTGTACCACATTTTGGCTCTCATCAACCATGTAAGTAACTTTTCACCATATTAGAATCACTTTGCACCCTATAAGAGTCACTTGCCACCATATATTGATACAATTAACATGTTAACATCATGTACATGCAATTAGACATCCTTTAACCACCTCTTGGTACCCATTTCCTACAAGTCAATTTTGGGCCACATTTTGGCTCTAATGAATCAGGTAAGTGACTTCTCACCATATTAGGGTTACTCTGCACCTTAAAAGAGTCACTTGCAATCATATATTGGTAAAATTAATATGTTAACATCATGTACATGTAATTAGAAATCCTTTTACCACCTCTTAGTGCCACATTCATACAAGTCAATTTTGGTCCACATTTTGGTTCTAATTAACCATGTAAGTCACTTTTCTCAATTTTAGAGTAATTTTGCACCCTATATGAGTCACTTTCCACCATATATTTGTACAATTAACATGTTAACATCATATACATCCGATTTGACATCCTTTTACCACCTCTTAATTCCACTTTTATACAGGTCAATTTAGTTCCACATTTTGGTTCTAATCAACCATGTAAATCACTTTTCACCATATTAGAGTCACTTTACACCCCTATAAGAGTCACTTTCCACTATATATATAACAACTAACATGTTAACATCATATATCCAATTTGACATCCTTTTACCCCCTATTAATGCCACTTTTATACAAGTTTATTTTGTACCACATTTTGGCTCTAATCAACCATGTAAGTCACTTTTCACCATATTAGAGTCACGTTGCACCATATAAGAGTCAGTTGCCACCATATATTGATACAATTAACATGTTAACATCATGTACATGCAATTAGACATCCTTTAACCACCTCTTGGTACCCCATTTCCTACAAGTCAATTTTGGGCCACATTTTGGCACTAATCAATCATGTAAGTGACTTCTGACGATATTAGAGTCACTTTGTACCTTATAAGAGTGACTTGCCATCATATATTGGTATAATTAACATGTTAAGATCATGTACATGCAATTTAGAAATTCTTTTACAACCTCTTAGTGCCACATTCATACAAGTCAATTTCGGTCCACATTTTGGTTCTAATTAACCATGTATGTCACTTTTCACCATGTTAGAGTCATTTTGCACCCTATATGAGTCACCTTCCACAATCTATATGTATAATTAACATGTTAACATCATATACATCCAATTTGACATCCTTTTACCACCTATTAAGGCCACTTTCATACAAGTTAATTTTATTCCATATTTTGGCTCTAATCAACCATATAAGTCACTTTTCACCATATTAGAGTCAGTTTGCACCCTATAAGAGTCACTTTCCCCATATATTGATACAATTAACATGTTAACATCATGTACATGCAATTAGACATCCTTTAACCACCTCTTGGTACCCATTTCCTACAAGTCAATTTTGGGCCACATTTTGGCTTTAATCAATCATGTAAGTGACTTATCACCATATTAGAGTCACTTTGCACCTTATAAGAGTCACTTGCCATCATACATTGGTACAATTAACATGTTAACATCATATACATTCAATTAGAAATCCTTTACCTACCTCTTGGTGCCACATTCATACAAGTCAATTTTGGTCCACATTTTGGTTCTAATTAACCATGTAAGTCACTTTTCACCATATTAGAGTCATTTTGCACCCTATATGAGTCACTTTCCACCATATATTTATACAGTTAACATGTTACCATCATATATATCCGAATTTACATCCTTTTACCACCTATTAATTTCACTTTCATACAGGTCTATTTTGTTCCTAATTTTGGTTCTAATCAACCATGTAAGTCACTTTTCACCATATTAGAGTCACTTTGCACCTTATAAGAGTCACTTTCCACCATATATATAACAATTAACATGTTAACATCATATACATCCAATTTTACATCCTTTTACCACCTATTAATGCCACTTTCATACAAGTTAATTTTGTACCATATTTTAGCTCTCATCAACCATGTAAGTCACTTTTCACCATATTAGAGTCACTTTGCACCCTATAAGACTCACTTCCCGCCATATATTAATACAATTAACATGTTAACATCATCTATATGCAATTAGACATCTCTTAACCACCTCTTGGTACCCCTTTCCTACAAGTCAATTTTGGGCCCTATTTTGGCTTTAATCAATCATGTAAGTGACTTCTCACCATATTAGAGTCACTTTGCAACTTATAAGAGTCACTTCCCATCATATATTGGTACAACTAACATGTTAACATCATATCCAATTAGAAATCCTTTTACCACCTCTTAGTGCCACATTCATACAAGTCAATTTTGGTCCACATTTTGGTTCTAATTAACCATGTAAGTCACTTTTCACCATATTAGAGTCATTTTGCACCCTATATGAGTCACTTTCCACCATATATTTATACAATTAACATGTTAACATCATATAAAGCCGAATTTACATCCTTTTACCACCTATTAATTTCACTTTCATACAGGTCTATTTTGTTCCTCATTTTGGTTCTAATCAACCATGTAAGTCACTTTTCACCATATTAGAGTCACTTTGCACCTTATAAGAGTCACTTTCCACCATATATATAACAATTAACATGTTAACATCATATACATCCAATTTCACATCCTTTTACCACCTATTAATGTCACTTTCATACAAGTTAATTTTGTACCACATTTTGGCTTTAATCAACCATGTAAGTCACTTTTCACCATATTACAGTCACTTTGCACCCTCTAAGAGTCACTTGCCACCATATATTGATACAATTAACATGTTAACATCATGTACATGCAATTAGACATTCTTTAACCACCTCTTGGTACCCATTTCCTACAAGTCAATTTTGGGCCACATTTTGGCTCTAATGAATCATGTAAGTGACTTCTCACCATATTAGGGTTACTCTGCACCTTAAAAGAGTCACTTACAATCATATATTGGTAAAATTAATATGTTAACATCATGTACATGTAATTACAAATCCTTTTACCACCTCTTAGTGCCACATTCATACAAGTCAATTTTGGTCCACATTTTGGTTCTAATTAACCATGTAAGTCACTTTTCACAATTTTAGAGTAATTTTGCACCCTATATGAGTCACTTTCCACCATATATTTGTACAATCAACATGTTAACTTCATATACATCCGATTTGACATCCTTTTACCACCTCTTAATTCCACTTTCATACAGATCAATTTAGTTCCACATTTTGGTTCTAATCAACCATGTAAATCATTTTTCACCATATTAGAGTCACTTTGCACCCCTATAAGAGTCAATTTCCACCATATATATAACAACTAACATGTTAACATCATATACATCCAATTTGACATCCTTTTACCCCCTATTAATGCCACTTTTATACAAGTTTATTTTGTACCACATTTGGGCTCTAATCAACCATGTAAGTCACTTTTCACCATATTAGAGTCACGTTGCACCATATAAGAGTCACTTGCCACCATATATTGATACAATTAACATGTTAACATCATGTACATGAAATTAGATATCCTTTAACCACCTCTTGGTACCCCATTTCCTACAAGTCAATTTCGGGCCACATTTTGGCACTAATCAATCATGTAAGTGACTTCTCACCATATTTGAGTCACTTTGTACCTTATAAGAGTCACTTGCCATCATATATTGGTACAATTAACATGTTAACATCATGTACATGCAATTGGAAATTCTTTTACAACCTCTTAGTGCCACATTCATACAAGTCAATTTCGGTCCACATTTTGGTTCTAATTAACCATTTATGTCACTTTTCACCATGTTAGAGTCATTTTGCACCCTATATGAGTCACTTTGCACAATCTATATGTATAATTAACATGTTAACATCATATACATCCCATTTGACATCCTTTTACCACCTATTAAGGCCACTTTGATACAAGTTAATTTTATTCCACATTTTGGCTCTGATCAACCATGTAAGTCACTTTTGACCATATTAGAGTCACTTTACGCCCTATAAGAGTCACTTTCCCCATATATTGATACAATTAACATGTTAACATCATGTACATGTAATTAGACATCCTTTAACCACCTCTTGGTACCCATTTCCTACAAGTCAATTTTGGGCCACATTTTGGCTCTAATCAATCATGTAAGTGACTTATCACCATATTAGAGTCACTTTGCACCTTATAAGAGTCACTTGCCATCATACATTGGTACAATTAACATATTAACATCATATACATTCAATTAGAAATCCTTTTACCACCTCTTGGTGCCACATTCATACAAGTCAATTTTGGTCCACATTTTGGTTCTAATTAACCATGTAAGTCACTTTTCACCATATTAGAGTCATTTTGCACCCTATATGAGTCACTTTCCACCATATATTTATACAATTAACATGTTAACATCATATACATCCGAATTTACATCCTTTTACCACCTATTAATTTCACTTTTATACAGGTCTATTTTGTTCCTCATTTTGGTTCTAATCAACCATGTAAGTCACTTTTCACCATATTAGAGTCACTTTGCACATTATCAGAGTCACTTTCCACCATATATATAACAATTAACATGTTAACATCATATACATCCAATTTTACATCCTTTTACCACCTATTAATGCCACTTTCATACAAGTTAATTTTGTACACATTTTGGCTCTCATCAACCATGTAAGTAACTTTTCACCATATTTGAGTCACTTTGCACCTTATAAGAGTCACTTGACACCATATATTGATACAATTAACATGTTAACATCATGTACATGCAATTAGACATCCTTTAACCACCTCTTGATACCCATTTCATACAAGTCAATTTTAAGCCACATTTTGGCTCTAATCAATCATGTAAGTGACTTCTCACCATATTAGAGTCACTTTGCACCTTATAAGAGTCACTTGCCATCATATATTGGTACAATTAACATGTTAACATCATATACATCCAATTAGAAATCCTTTTATCACCTCTTAGTGCCACATTCATACAAGTCAATTTTGGTCCACATTTTGGTTCTAATTAACCACGTAAGTCACTTTTCACCATATTAGAGTCATTTTGAACTCAATATGATTCAATTTCCACCATATATTTATACAATTAACATGTTAACATCATATACATCCAAATTTACATCCTGTTACCACCTATTAATTCCACTTTGATACAGGTCAATTTTGTTCCACATTTTGGTTCTAATCAACCATGTAAGTCACTTTTCACCATATTAGAGTCACTTTGCACATTATAAGAGTCACTTTCCACAATATATATAACAATTAACATGTTAACATCATGTACATCCAATTTCACATCCTTTTACCACCTATTAATGCCACTTTCATACAAGTTAATTTTGTACCACAATTTGGCTCTAATCAACCATGTAAGTAAATTTTCACCATATTAGAGTCACTTTGCACCCTATAAGAGTCACTTTCCGCCATATATTGATACAATTAACATGTTAACATGATGTACATGCAATTAGACATCCTTTAACCACCTCTTGGTACCCATTTTCTACAAGTTAATTTTGGGCCACATTTTGGCTCTAATCAATCATGTAAGTGACTGCTCACTATATTAGAGTCACTTTGCACCTTATAAGAGTCACTTGCCATCATATATTGGTACAATTAACATGTTAACATCATATACATCCAATTAGAAATCCTTTTACCACCTCTTAGTGCCACATTCATACAAGTCAATTTTGGTCCACATTTTGGTTCTAATTAACCATGTAAGCCACTTTTCACCATATTAGAGTCATTTTGCACCCTATATGAGCCACTTTCCATGATATATTTACACAATTAACATGTTAACATGATATACATCCGAATTTACATCCTTTTACCACCTATTAATTCCACTTTCATACAGGTCAATTTTGTTCCACATTTTGGTTCTAATCAACCATGTAAGTCACTTTTCACCATATTAGAGTCACTTTGCATCTTATAAGAGTCACTTTCCACCATATATACAACAATTAATATGTTAACATCATATACATCCAATTGGACATCCTTTTACCACCTATTAATCCCACTTTCATACAAGTTAATTTTGTACCACATTTTGGCTCTAATCAATCATGTAAGTCACTTTTCACCATATTAGAGTCGCTTTGCACCCTATAAGAGTCACTTTCCCCATATATTGATACAATTAACATGTTAACATCATGTACATGCAATTAAACATCCTTTAACCACCTTTTGGTACCCCTTTCCTACAAGTCAATTTTGGGCCACATTTTGGCTCTAATTAATCATGTAAGTGACTTATCACCATATTAGAGTCACTTTGCACCTTATAAGAGTCACTTGCCATCATATATTGGTACAATTAACATATTAACATCAAATACATCCAATTAGAAATCCTTTTACCACCTCTTAGTGTCGCATTCATACAAGTCAATTTTGGTCCACATTTTGGTTCTAATTTACCATGTAAATCACTTTTCACCATATTAGAGTCATTTTTGCACCCTATATGAGTCAGTTTCCACCATATATTTATACAATTAACATGTCAACATCATATACACCAGAATTGACATCCTTTTACCACCTCTTAATTCCACTTTCATAAAGGTCAATTTTGTTCCACATTTTGGTTTTAATCAACCATGTAAGTCACTTTTAACCATATTAGAATCACTTTGCACCCTATAAGAGTCACTTTCCATCATATGTACAACAATTAACATGTTAACATCATATACATCCAATTTGACTTCCTTTTACAACCTATTAATGCCACTTTCATACAAGTTAATTTTATTCCACATTTTGGCTCTAATAAACCATGTAAGTCACTTTTCACCATATTAGTCACTTTGCACCCTATAAGAGTCACTTTCCCCATATATTGATAAAATTAACATGTTAACATCATGTACATGCAATTAAACATCCTTTAACCATATTTTGAGCCATATTTTGGCTCTAATCAATCATGTAAGTGACTTATCACCATATTAGAGTCACTTTGCATCTTATAAGAGTCACTTGCCATCATATATTGGTACAATTAACATGTAAACATCATATACATCCAATTAGAAATCCTTTTACCACCACTTAGTGCCACATTCATACAAGTCAATTTTGGTCCATATTTTGGTTTTAATTAACCATGTAAGTCACTTTTCACCATATTAGAGTAATTTTGCACCATATATGAGTCACTTTCAACCATATATTTATACAATTAACATGTTAAGATCATATACATCCGAATTGTCATCCTTTTACCACCTCTTAATTCCACTTTCATACAGGTCAATTTTGTTCCACATTTTGGTTCTAATCAACCATGTAAGTCACTTTTCACCATATTAGAGTCACTTTGCACCTTATAAGAGTCACTTTCCACCATATATATAACAATTAACATGTTAACATCATATAAATCCAATTTCACATCCTTTTACCAGCTATTAATGCCACTTTCATATAAGTTAATTTTGTACCACATTTTAGCTCTAATCAACCATCTAAGTCACTTTTCACCATATTAGAGTCACTTTGCACCCTCTAAGAGTCACTTGCCCCCATATATTGATACAATTAACATGTTAACATCATGTACATGCAATTAGACATCCTTTAACCATCTCTTGGTACCCCTTTCCTACAAGTCAATTTTGGGCCACATTTTGGCTCTAATCAATTATGTAAGTGACTTCTCACCATATTAGAGTTACTCTGCACCTTATAAGAGCTACTTGCCATCATATATTGGTACAATTAATATGTTAACATCATGTACATGCAATTAGAAATCCTTTTACCACCTCTTAGTGCCACATTCATACAAGTCAATTTTGGTCCATATTTTGGTTCTAATTAACAATGTAAGTCACTTTTCACCATGTTAGAGTCATTTTGCACCCTATATGAGTCACTTTCCACAATCTATATGTATAATTAACATGTTAACATCATATACATACGATTTGACATCCTTCTACCACCTCTTAATTCCACTTTCATACAGGTCAATTTTGTTCCACATTTTGCTTCTAATAAACCATGTAAGTCAATTTTCACCATATTAGAGTCACTTTGCACCCCTATAAGAGTCACTTTCCACCATATATACAACAATTAACATGTTAACATCATACACATCCAATTTGACATCTTTTTACCACCTATTAATGCCACTTTCATACAAGTTAATTTTATTCAACATTTTGGCTCTAATCAACCATGTAAGTTACTTTTCACCATATTAGAGTCACTTTGCACCCTATAAGAGTCACTTTCCCCATATATTGATACATACAATTAACATTTTAACATCATTTACATGCAATTAAACATCCTTTAACTACCTTTTGGTACTCCTTTCCTACAAGTCAATTTTTGGATACATTTTGGCACTAATCAATCATGTAAGTGACTTTAGACGATATTAGAGTCACTTTGTACCTTATAAGAGTGACTTGCCATCATATATTGGTATAATTAACATGTTAACATCATGTACATGCAATTAGAAATTCTTTTACAACCTCTTAGTGCCACATTCATACAAGTCAATTTCGGTCCACATTTTGGTTCTAATTAATCATGTAAGTCACTTTTCACCATATGAGAGTCATTTTGCACCCTATATGAGTCACTTTCAACCGTATACTTGTACAATTAACATGTTAACATCATATACATCCGAATTGACATCGTTTTACCATCTATTAGTTCCACTTTCATACAGGTCAATTTTGTTCCATATTTTGGTTCTAATCAACCATGTAAGTCACTTTTCACCATATTAGAGTCACTTTGCACCCTATAAGAGTAACTTTCTACCATATATACAACAATTAACATGTTTACATCATATACATCCAATTTAACATCCTTTTACCACCTATAAATGTCACTTTCATACAAGTTAATTTTGTACCACATTTTGGCTCTAATCAACCATGAAAGTCACTTTTCACCATATTAGAGTCACTTTGCACCCTATAAGAGTCACTTTCCACCATATATTGATACAATTAACATGTTAACATCATGTACATGCAATTAGACATCCTTTAACCACCTCTTGGTACCCCCTTTCCTACAAGTCAATTTTTGGCCACATTTTGGCCCTAATCAATCATGTAAGTGACTTCTCATCATGTTAGAGTCACTTTGCACCTTATAAGAGTCACTTGCCATCACATATTGGAACAATTAACATGTTAACATCATGTACATGCAATTAGTAATCCTTTTACAACCTGTTAGTGCGACATTCATACAAGTCAATTTTGGTCCACATTTTGGTTCCAATTAACCATGTATGTCACTTTTCACCATATTAGAGTCATTTTACACCCTATATGAGTCACTTTCCATAATCTATATGTATAATTAACATGTTAACATCGTATACATCCAATTTGACATCCTTTTACCACCTATTAATTCCACTTTCATACAGGTCAATTTTGTTCCACATTTTGGTTCTAATCAACCATGTAAGTCACTTTTCACCATATTAGAGTCACTTTGCACTCGATGAGAGTCACTTTGCACTCTATGAGAGTCACTTTCCACCTTATATACAGCAATTAACATGTTAACATCATATACGTCCAATTTCACATCCTTTTACCGCCTATTAATGCCACTTTCATACAAATCAATTTTGGTCCACATTTTGGTTCTAATTAACCATGTATGTCACTTTTTACCATATTATAGTCACTTTGCACCTTATAAGAGTCACTTTCCACCATATATACAACAATTAACATGTTAACATCATATACATCCAATTTGACATCCTTTTACCACCTATTAATGCCACTTTCATACAAGTTAATTTTGTACCACATTTTGGCTCTAATCAATCATGTAAGTCACTTTTCACCATATTAGAGTCACTTTGCACCCTATAAGAGTCACTTTCCCCATATATTGATACAATTAACATGTTACCATCATGTACATGCAATTAAACATCCTTTAACCACCTTTTGTTACCCCTTTCTTATAAGTCAATTTTGGGCCACATTTTGGCTCTAATCAATCATGTAAGTGACTTATCACCATATTAGAGTCACTTTGTGTCACACCCCAACTTAACCAGCAGATTAAATATAGCTATTACAACATTTAATAATTAAATAAACATACCCAAAACCAAGATCTTACAGTTTAGGGTTTGGAACAGCCCAACACTACCATCTATTACAACTGATTTTAAATACCGAGTCCTCACACAAACTACCATCACTTATTCTACCTGAGCTCGAACATAAGAATCAGCATCATAGTTCTTACGGGCAGTCTGCTTGAATCTAACCATAGCTGCTAGCTGTAATATCAGGGTAAAGCAAGGAGTGAGCCAAATGCTCAACAAGTGCTAAACAATACGATACAAAACATAAATCGAGATATATATTAAAGAATGTCAATGGGAAGACATAACCAGTGCTAACGAGAGATAAAACTTTGGGTGATGGCATCATTCCGTTTGTATCAAAATAATTTCAAAATCATATCTTAATCAAAATCATTTTATGACGCTACGGATTACAGCCGGTGATCAGACGCGAAGTAATCCCGAACCTCGATGGGTTCTAAAACATTAATGGGAATCCCTAGGCAACTTTTAAGCCTAATATAAGTGTGAAAATGACTCGCATCTCAGTCCAGATCCACCATTAAAAGAAGACATTTATCCCCCTTTGGGACTGAAAACCCACATTTTATTTATTTCAAAAACTGATGCCGATTTATAACAAAATCTCCTTTACAGTAAACATTTTTTTTATCAAGGGAGTATAGATCAACTCGAAACACGGGAAATATGGTACTAAATCTCAGGGCCATGATTCACAAAACTATACTCTATTAAAGTAACTGAATGGTTTTCATATATCAAAGATTAGACAAGGGGATTTAGTGAGGCTATTGGATATTATAAAAGGGTAATGCCAAATTGGGCTTTAGGCAAAGGTTTCTCATCAAGGTTCAAGTGCTGGATCATCAAGAAGATAAGCTTCATGAATACTAAGGGTGTTAAGGTATGCAGAAATGATCTTTAACTCAGGATATATCAGAATTGTCAAGCTTCAGGATAAGAAAGAGGGGTATCAATCAATGACGAATCACTTTGATAAGTATCTGACTATCAGGGTTCAAGGTAAGGTTCTATAGGGGTTCAAGTATCAGGATGAGATATCAATACTTAGGAATCATCAGCATGTTAATCAAGAGAATCAACCAAGAGTTATAACTACCCTTTCTTTTATCATGGCATCACTATATAATTCAAAGATAAACATTATATACGCTTGATTTAATATATCAAATGACACAGGATAGTTGCAGCAATGTATGAACTATTAGCAGTAAATATGAAGGACAAGTTGAATCACTTGCCTTAAGAAATGCTGGTCTGGTCTGACTGGTAGGAGCAACTGGAGCTTCACTCGACCTTTATGGGAAGTTTTCCCTCGTCTCGAGATCCTACATAAATAATAATAATCCTCATTATAATATATTCTCACCAACTTAACCTATTTATAACCCGAATTTAAACACGGATGGCACTTAGGCCTATATGCACTTAATTTATATTCACCTTTAATTTATAATGGCACACACATAGCCACATAATCACATATCATATATTAATACCAAATAACACCATATACACCATAATGCAACACTAGGCTCGGATGATCTCGACTCACAACTTAAGTCACTTGGTCGCTAAACTAGACAAACTCTTCTAATTTTGGCTTCCTAACTCGATGTGCCTTTACTAAACTATCCAAAACCTATTGACCCTCACTTGTGCCTTTTGCTCTACTGACCTTATACTATCTTACAACTATGGTGGTCAACCTAAATCTCACTCCTAAGTGTTCTAAAACTATGTGATAAGTGAAAGTGCTCACTGGTGCAAATTTCAGAATGACAACTATGGTTTCTTGAGTGCATTAGACATTCTTAAACTAAAAGTTTTCCTTCAAAACTTTTACACAAGACTCTCCTGACCTAAGGGCATCTCCCAAACATGATGTGGCTCAAAGGCCTGGCTTGGGCCTTCTTGGGCCTAAGCTAAAAGTCCATGGTTCCCCTATTTTCCTGGGCAGAAAACACCCTAACTTGAATTAACTTGTGACATATGATTCTAACTCATATCCTATGAAATATGGTTGGAAAAACTTCTCTGACACGCCCTCTAACTAAGGCCCAACAGGGCCTAATGAGGGCCTACCCATGACATGGTCAAATCTCCCTATTTCTAAGTTGCAACAAAACTGTCCCCTGCGGGACAGATTTTGTTATTCTACTTGTACACCTAACCAAATGACATGCAAACCTCCAACCAACACCTAAAACCTTTTATATACTCCCAATACTAACTTCTGGTGGCTTGGGCCTCAAAGTGCACATCAATGACATGGTCAAAACTCACTCTAAACCTCAGGGTACTAAACTGATTTTCTGCAGAAATTATAACTCTCCTTTCTCCAAGGTTTTGACTTGACAAACTCAACCACCAACAACCCAATACCCAAACCAAGACTTAAACATGGTGATCTACTGCACTAACTCCCTTATACTCAAAATAATTTTGGTGGAGATCATCCTTACCTAAGGTGTAATTATGGCAAAACAAAAGAACCCACATTTAACAACTCACAAATCATCAAGTTTTTGAAACAACAAGTTATGCATTTTTATAAAAGATATACACAAATTATTACCATGCATCAAGAAGCACTAATCTATATCAACACCTTATTCCTACTGAAATTAAAGCTTACTAACAAAATCTTTCCAAATGATCAAAATCTTCGAACATTCCAAGAGAAATTTACATGCATGCATGTCTTCGAGTTTTACCAATCAAAGCAACATGTTTTCTAAATATATTTTACCATGAAATTGACATGCAAGCCTAGCATAAGCTATATCTAGATGATCACTTAGCATGCAAAGGGTTTTATCAAGACTTCACTAAGATTTTCATGTTATCATCACAAAAACACACAAAGTGGAACATAACCAAAATACCATCCATTCGGCTCCTATCAAGTCATGGCCGAATGGATTAGGGTGAAAACAACAATTGCATGAGTATAGCATACTCATGTCTAGCCATTCTCAACCCTTTGCTACTATAACTCATGGTGAAAGCCTTGAATTCACAAGAATCAATGATATTCACTTGGAGTTTTAACAGAACACCACCATGCAAGTCAACACATAAGTTTTTCTTCTCTAAACTCTTAAGATATACAAGAACAACATGTAGCGAGTAGGATTACTTGATAATAAGATGATTGTTTGAGTGAGAAATGAAGAAAGAAGGGGATGGGGGCTCGGTTTTTGGGAATTGCCGAGAGGGGAGGGGGAAAAGCCGAGAGGGAGGGGGAAGAAGGAGATGAGAGTGAAGTGGTGGGGTGAAGTGAAGTGGTGATCACTTCTCTGAGTTGTTTTTATGTCTTGATTTGACTATATTATGAGTGGGTTTGAGAAATGACAAGGGTATCCTTCTAGCTAGAATTAAGCTAACTTGCATGCAAGGTCAAGGAGGTAATTTGGCTACTAGTTCATGAGTTAGTGGGTTTGGAATTGTCCTCTTTATCCTTGAAAAGAATGAAAGGGTGGTTTGCATGCAAGGGCTTCCTTGTAATTTGCTAAATATGATAATTAAAATTTATAAAGATTTATTTTTATAAAATAAAATACAAGTTCAAAAATTATAAAATTTATACCATTAAATAACTTGGAATTTTAGAAATTTTATAAAACTACTTTTGAATTTTGTGAACAAATAACTTTTAAAAAGATATTTATTCAAGGTTTAAAAATATTCCTTATAAATAAAAAAATGAAAGAAATAAATAAACTTTTGCTTTGAAAATTCATATACCACATAACGAAAATTTAAGACGTAGAATTCTCATTCACACAAGCATACTATAGTTGCATATATTGGCATTCGGCTTTATAATTACACCAAATTTATAATTAATATTACACGAAAATGCCGGTTGTAACCTCCTTTCCCCATTAAGGGATTCTGTCCCCAGAATCTAAGAGAACAGATGAGGATACCGGGAACGCATATCAGACTCTAACTCCCAAGTCGATTCTTCGACCTTAGGGTTCCTCCAAAGTACTTTTACTAACTTTACTGACTTATTTCTAAGACTCTTCTCTTGCCAGTCGAGTATTTTGACCGGTTGCTCCACAAATGACAGGTCTACCTGAATTTCTACTGGTTCATATTCTATTACATAGCTAGCGTCAGGATTGTACTTCTTAAGCAATGACACATGGAACACATTATGCACATTCTGATACTGAGGTGGTAAGGCCAACTCGTAGGCCACCTTCCCTACTTGACTCAAAATTTCAAAAGGACATATGTATCTAGGTGCTAACTTCCCTTTCTTGCCAAATCTAGACAACCCTTTTCTAGGTGACACCTTCAACAAAACAGCTTCGCCAATTTGGAATTGAACATCCTTACGTGCCGGATCCGCATACTTCCTCTGTCTATCTTGAGCAGCAAGTAGCCTTTTTTGAATTAACTTGACTGAGTCATGCAATTATTGTACCAATTTCGAGCCGAGAATCCTTCCTTCTCCTACTTCATCCCAACTTATTGGTGATCTACATTTTCGCCCGTACAAAGCTTCGTATGGTGGCATGCCGATACTGGAATGATAGCTATTGTTGTAAGAGAATTCAATCAACGACAAGTGGTCGTCCCAACTTCCTGCAAAATCGATTCCACAACTGCGCAACATGTCTTCGATTGTTTGAATTGTTCTTTCGCTTTGTCCATCAGTCTGCGGGTGGTACACCGTGCTCATATTCAACTTCGTGCCAAGACATTCCTGAAATTGCTTCCAAAATCTCGAGTTAAATCGGGGATCTCTGTCCGAAACTATTGATACAGGTACTCCATGCCTTAGTACGATTTCGCGCACATACAGATGAACCAATTTATCTAATGACGACTTCTCGTTAATTGGAAGGAAATGCGCTGACTTTATAAGACGGTCAACTATAACCCATATAGCGTCATGCCCGGATTTCGTTCACGGTAGTCCTACTATAAAGTCCATAGAGATATTTTCCCATTTCCATTCTGGAATCTTTAGGGGCTGAATTAATCCGCTTGGTCGTTGATGTTCTGCCTTCATTTTCTGACAAGTATAACACTTCGCAACCCATTCCGCTACGTCTCGCTTCATATTTGGCCACCAAAAGTTTTTCTTTAAGTCCCGATACATCTTGTACTTCCCGGGTGGATTGAAAATTTCGAATTGTGGGCTTCGTGTAGGATCTCATTCTTTATTTCAGGTACATGAGGAATCCATATTCTAGAAGAAAACCTTAGTATCCCTTGCTCATCCCTTTGAGTATTAATCTCCTCTCCAGATAACTGATTCTTCTCTTTCTCCATTACTTCTTCTTGACATTTTTTTATCTTTTCCACTGGAGTTGGCTGAAAAGTCATTGCGCGACAAACTTCTTCAACTTTTCCACAATCACAAAGTTCCAGTTCAAATCTCTTAATTTCTTCAGATAATTCCTTTGAGGTTGTCATTATATTCAATCTCTCCTTCCTACTTAGAGCATCGGCCACAACATTCGCCTTTCTAGGATGGTAATTTATCGAACAGTCATAGTCCTTGATCAATTCCAGCCATCTCCTCTGCCTCATATTGAGCTCTTTCTGAGTGAAAATGTACTTTAAATTCTTGTGATCCGTGTAGATTTCACATTTTTCTCCGTAAAGGTAATGTCTCCAGATCTTAAGTGCGAACACTGTGGCGGCTAGTTCCAAGTCATGCATCGGGTACTTCAACTCATGCGGTTTCAACTATCTTGACGCATATGCGATCACCTTACTGTGTTGCATTAACACAGAGCCCAAACCCTTATGTGAAGCATCACTGAATATTACAAAGTTTCCTTGATCATCTGGTAGCACTAACACCTGAGCTGTTACCAATCTCTGTTTCAACTCTTGAAAGCTATCCTCACATTCTGCACTCCATTCAAACTTTTGATTCTTTCTGGTTAACTTGGTCAATAGCGTGGTAATTTTTGAAAAATCCTTGACGAACCTTCTATAGTATCCTGCCAACCCTAGAAAACTTCGCACTTCCGTAGGAGTCTTTGGCCTCTCCCAACTCATAACTGCCTCAATCTTTGCCGAATCCACTTTAACTTCTTCATTTCCAATAACATGCCCCAAAAATTGAACTTCCTTTAATCAAAACTCACATTTGGTAAACTTGGCATACAACTTCTCCTTACGAAGTATTTCCAATGCTATCCAGAGGTGCTATTTATGTTCTTCTTCCGACTTAGAATAAATAAGGATGTCATCAATGAACACCACGACAAACTTGCCCAAATACTTCTTAAGTACTCGATTCATCAAATCCATAAATACGGTCGGGGCGTTGGTCAATCCAAACGGCATTACTAGGAATTCATAATGCCCATATCTGGTCCTAAATGCTGTCTTGGGAATATCTTCTTCTTTGATCTTTAATTGATGGTATCCCGATCTCAAGCCAATCTTTGAAAAGCACTTTGCTCCTTTCAGCTGATCAAAAAGGTCATCTATTCTTGGTAGCGGGTAGCGGTTCTTGATCGTTACCTTATTCAACTCCCGATAATCTACGCATAGTCGCATACTCCCATCTTTCTTCTTGACAAATAGAACCGGTGCTCCCCATGGCGACGTACTTGGCCGTATCACTCCCTTATCCAACAATTCTTGTAGCTGGCTCGCCAACTCTTTCATTTCTGCTGGTGCCATCCTATATGGGGCCTTTGAAACTGGTTCCGTGCCTAGAGCAAGGTTGATCTCGAACTCGATTTGTCGATCTGGTGGTAAGCCTGGTAGTTCATCGGGAAACACATCTGGGAACTCGTTAACTACAGGTATATCTTCTATGCTGGGACTCCCTTTTTCTGAATCCACTAAATAAGCTAGGAACGACTCACAACCTTTTTTAAGTAGCTTCTTAGCCTGAACAATTGTAAGAAATAGTTGTTCTTGCCTCTGCCCCTTAAATACTACCTTCTCTCCACTCTTCGTCTTTAAATACACTTTCTTGGTCTTACAATTAATCTGAGCGTTATTCTCTCCTAACCAATCCATTCCTAAAATTATATCAAACTCCCCCAACTTGAAGAGTATCAAGTCTGCTGAAAACTTATACCTCGAAATATCCATCTTACACTTCGGACATAATTGATTCACAGGAATCTTCTCTTGGTTCGCAATTACCATATTTACTACCTCGCTCATAATCATTTTATCACATTGAAGCTTATCAACAAAAGATTCTGATATGAAAGATCTTGTTGCTCCCGAATCAATCAATACTTTAGCTTTGACATTATTGAGTAAAAGTGTACCTGCTATCACCTCTGAATTCTGAACAGCATCCGTCATCTTCAGATCAAATGTCCTTGCTGTTGCTTGCGGGGTTGGTGTAGGTGGTGGAGGTAATGCCAATACCTCAACTGGCACGCTCGCACTGGTACTTGCCATATTCATCAGAGCTTTGACTGGTCCGGTTGCCTTGCACTCCCTTGCTATGTGTCCAGTTTTCCCACACTTGTAGCACGTAACTCCTGGCTTCAGCATCTTGCACTCATTCGCCAAATTTCCCTTCTGATTACACTTATAGCATGTCATGCTCAACTTATTACACACTCTGGGGTGCCTTCTTCCACAGTGCTTTCATTCGGGTCTCTGGAATCTGTTTTCTCCAACTTGTCCTTGGCTTGCCTGGATGTTCCCCTTTGATTCTTGCCTTTTTCCTAAATTTCCCTTCTTTTGAAAATTTCCGCCCTTCTGGAATCCGATCCTCTTTACATTCCGATCTTGTGAACTTCCCGCTTCAGACTTTTCTCCATAAAATGGAACCTTCCTCTTCTTGTTATCCCTCTCCTTCCTTGACTGCATCCCATTATTCTCAATCAGAGCAGCTTTCTGAACTACTCCCGTATAAGTTTCAAGCTCAAACATAGCCACTCTATCTCTGATCCAAGGCTCCAATCCTTGCTGAAATTTATTTGCTTTTTTTCCTCCTCGGTGCTGGTATACTTTGTCACAAACCTTGACAACTCAGTGAACTTTTTCTCATACTCCAATACAGTCATTTTCCCTTGCTTCAGCTCCAAAAATTTAAGCTCCATCTGATTCTGCATGTACTTAGGGTAATACTTGTTCAAAAATAACTTCTTAAATCTCTCCCAAGAAACCTGCTGAGTGACTTCCATAGCCTTTACTGATTCCCACCAATAGATGACTTCGCCCTTCAAGAAGTAAGTAGCATGCGGCGTCTTCTGATCGTCTCCTAACTGTACCAACTCAAAAGCCCTTTCCATCTCCTTGATCCATGTGTTAGCTATTACTGGATCAGTGGTATCATGAAATACAGGTGGATTCATATTCTAAAAAGCCTTGAAAGTGACAATTTGTCTAGGTGGTACTGGTGGTTCAGGTGGTTGGTGTGGTTCACAGTTATCTGGGTTTTCAATTCGCTGTTGAAGAGTTAGTTGTTGTTGGGCTATAGCATTGGTTTGTTGTTGCAAAGTTTCCAGTAGTCGA
Source organism: Apium graveolens (assembly GCF_009905375.1). NCBI lineage: Eukaryota > Viridiplantae > Streptophyta > Magnoliopsida > Apiales > Apiaceae > Apium > Apium graveolens. Next base: position 288,385,584 of record NC_133651.1, read on the forward strand.
AGAATATTTGGGTCTGTGGTGGATGTGGTTGTTGGGTTCTCCTTTTTGGGAGGCATGATCCTAAAATAAGAGTTATGTCAAAACATATTTGAATAATAAAACAATTTGAGGGTATCGCATGGCATTCTTATTTACATGTGAGGTCAGGTTTCAAATTAAGCATATATGATGATGCATATAAAAGCGTATAATAACAATTGAGAGCAATTGGAACAATAGAGCATGATTATTGAAATTTAAAGGTCACAATACATGGGATTAGAAAAAAGTCTGATTCTAGGAACAACAGCTTATTTAAAGGAAATAGCGGAAACAACTGGGAATTCTACGGAGTCTGATAGTACAACAACATGAAAAGGTAAATGGAAAGAACTAGGGCTCCACTCCATCTGAACGGGGCTTGGTAGTCTTTTCCTCTCGAAGCGTCTTCACAATGCTTTGGAGCTCATCCGCCACCATCTGAATGACATACTGGCTGGTACGGTCCCGGTGCGCTAGCATCTCCTCAAGCTTAGTGTTGACGTACTGAACCAAGGTCTCAAGTCTTGCAGTCATCTGCTCCTTGGGCTTCCCTTCGTAGTTTCGGCTATCCGGGTACACGTTCTTCAGTCGGTCTATCAATTGGTCGTACTTTCCCTGAAGCATGTCGAACTCACGCCTCAACTCAGCATACACCGTGAAAGCAATAGTGTCGTCCGAACCAGAGGATGACGAGGAATGCGCCCTTTGCTGACAACCAATAAGAGGAGTATTAATAATAAACTTACTTAACCTACTCTCTCGCATATTATCTATAACCTACACATATACCCTTCAACCTATTTGGGCTGTCCAGGGACTCTAAACCGTAGCTCTGATACCAAAACCTGTCACACCCCAACTTAACCAGCAGATTAAATATAGCTATTACAACATTTAATAATTAAATAAACATACCCAAAACCAAGATCTTACAGTTTAGGGTTTGGAACAGCCCAACACTACCATCTATTACAACTGATTTTAAATACCGAGTCCTCACACAAACTACTATCACTTATTCTACGTGAGCTCGAACATAAGCATCAGCATCATAGGTCTTACGGGCAGTCTGCTTGAATCTAACCATAGCTGCTAGCTGTAATATCAGGGTAAAGCAAGGAGTGAGCCAAATGCTCAACAAGTGCTAAACAATATGATACAAAACATAAATCGAGATATATATTAAAGAATGTCAATGGGAAGACATAACCAGTGCTAACGAGAGATAAAACTTTGGGTGATGGCATTATTCCGTTTGTATCAAAACAATTTCAAAATCATATCTTAATCAAAATCATTTTATGACGCTACGGATTACAGCCGGTGATCAGCCGCGAAGTAATCCCGAACCTCGCTGGGTTCTAAAACATTAATGGGAATCCCTAGGAAACTTTTAAGCCTAATATAAGTGTGGAAAGGACTCGCGTCTCAGTCTAGATCCACTATTCAAAGAAAACATTTATCCCCCTTTGGGACTGAAAACCCACATTTTATTTATTTCAAAAACTGATGCCGATTTATAACAAAATCTCCTTTACAGTAAACATTTTTTTTATCAAGGGAGTATAGATCAACTCGAAACACGGGAAATATGGTACTAAATCTCAGGGCCATGATTCACAAAACTATACTCTATTAAAGTAACTGAATTGTTTTCATATATCAAAGATTAGACAAAGGGATTTAGTGAGGCTATTGGATATTATAAAAGGGTAATGCCAAATTGGGCTTTAAGCAAAGGTTTCTCATCAAGGTTCAAGTGCTGGATCATCAAGAAGATAAGCTTCATGAATACTAAGGGTATTAAGGTATGCAAAAATGATCTTTAACTCAGGATATATCAGAATTGTCAAGCTTCAGGATAAGAAAGAGGGGTATCAATCAATGAGGAATCACTTTGATAAGTATCTGACTATCAGGGTTCAAGGTAAGGTTCTATAGGGGTTCAAGTATCAGGATGAGATATCAATACTTAGGAATCATCAGCATGTTAATCAAGAGAATCAACCAAGAGTTATAACTACCCTTTCTTTTATCATGGCATCACTATATAATTCAAAGATAAACATTATATACGCTTGATTTAATATATCAAATCACACAGGATAGTTGCAGCAATGTATGTACTATTAGCAGTAAATATGAAAGACAAGTTGAATCACTTGCCTTGAGAAAGGCTGGTCTGGTCTGACTGGTAGGAGCAACTGGAGCTTCACTCGACCTTTATGGCAAGTTTTCCCTCGTCTCGAGATCCTACATAAATAATAATAATCCTCATTTTAATATATTCTCACCAACTTAACCTATTTACAACCCGAATTTAAACACGGATGGCACTTAGGCCTATATGCACGTAATTTATATTCACCTTTAATTTATAATGGCACACACATAGCCACATAATCACATATCATATATTAATACCAAATAACACCATATACACCATAATGTAACACTAGGCTTGGATGATCTCGACTCACAACTTAAGTCACTTGGTCGCTAAACTAGACAAAGTCTTCTAATTTTGGCTTCCTAACTCGATGTGCCTTTACTAAACTATCCAAAACCTATTGACCCTCACTTGTGCCTTTTGCTCTACTGACCTTATACTATCTTACAACTATGGTGGTCAACCTAAATCTCACTCCTAAGTATTCTAAAACTATGTGATAAGTGAAAGTGCTCACTGGTGCAAATTTCAGAATGACAACTATGGTTTCTTGAGTGCATTAGACACTCTTAAACTACAAGTTTTCCTTCAAAACTTTTACACAAGACTCTCCTGACCTAATTGCATCTCCAAAACTTGATGTGGCTCAAGGGCCTGGTTTGGGCCTTCTTGGGCCTAAGCTAAAAGTCCATGGTTCCCCTGTTTTCCTGGGCAGAAAACACCCTAACTTGAATTAACTTGTGACACATGGTTCTAACTCATATCCTATGAACTATGGTTGGAAAAACTTCTCTGGCACTCCCTCTAACTAAGTCCCAACAGGGCCTAATGATGGCCTACCCATGACATGGTCAAATCTCCCTATTTCTAAGTTGCAACAAAACTGTCCCCTGCTGGACAGATTTTGTTATTCTACTTGTGCACCTAACCAAATGACATGCAAACCTCTAACCAACACCTAAAACCTTTTATATACTCCCAATAATAACTTCTGGTGGCTTGGGCCTCAAAGTGCACATCAATGACATGGTCAAAACTCACTCTAAACCTCAGGGTACTAAACTGATTTTCTGCAGAAATTATAACTCTCCTTTCTCCTAGGTTTTGACTTGACAAACTCAACCACCAACAACCCAATACCCAAACCAAGACTTAAACATGGTGATCTACTGAACTAACTCCCTTATACTCAAAATAAGTTTATTGGAGATCATCCTTACCTAAGGTGCAATTATGGCAAAACAAAAGAACCCACATTTCACAACTCACAAATCATCAAGTTTTTGAAATAACAAGTTATGCATTTTTATAAAAGATATACACAAATTATTACCATGCATCAAGAAGCACTAATCAATATTAACACCTTATTCCTACTGAAATTAAAGCTTACTAACAAAATCTTTCCAAATGATCAAAATCTTCCAACATTCCAAGAGAAATTTACATGCATGCATGTCTTCGAGTTTTACCAATCAAAGCAACATGTTTTCTAAATATATTTTACCATGAAATTGACATGCAAGCCTAGAATAAGCTATATCTAGATGATCACTTAGCATGCAAAGGGTTTTATCAAGACTTCACTAAGATTTTCATGTTATCATCACAAAAACATACAAAGTGGAACATGACAACCAAAACACCATCCATTCGACTCCTATCAAGTCATGGCCGAATGGATTAGGGTGAAAACAACAATTGCATGAGTGTAGCATACTCATGTCTAGCCATTCTCAACCCTTTGCTACTATAACTTATGGTGAAAGCCTTGAATTCACAAGAATCAAGGATATTCACTTGGAGTTTTAACAAAACACCACCATGCAAGGTCTACACATAAGTTTTTCTACTCTAAACTCTGAAGATATACAAGAACAACATGTAGGGAGTAGGATTACTTGATGATAGGATGATTGTTTGAGTGAGAAATGAAGAAAGAAGGGGATGGGGGCTCGGTTTTTGGGAATTGCCGAGAGGGGAGGGGGAAAAGCCGAGAGGGAGGGGGAAGAAGGAGATGAGAGTGAAGTGGTGGGGTGAAGTGAAGTGGTGATCACTTCTTTGAGTTGTTTTTATGTCTTGATTTGACTATATTGTGAGTGGGTTTGAGAAATAACAAGGGTATCCTTCTAGCTAGAATTAAGCTAACTTGCATGCAAGGTCAAGGAGGTAATTTGGCTACTAATTCATGAGTTAGTGGGTTTGGAATTGTCCTCTTTGTCCTTGAAAAGAATGAAAGGGTGGTTTGTATGCAAGGGCTTCCTTGTAATTTGCTAAATATGACAACTAAAATTTATAAAGATTTATTTTTATAAAATAAAATACAAATTCAAAAATTATAAAATTTATACCCTTAAATAACTTGGATTTTTAGAAATTTTATAAAACTACTTTTGAATTTTGTGAACAAATAACTTTTAAAAAGATATTTATTCAAGGTTTAAAAATATTCCTTATAAATAAAAAAAAGGAAAGAAATAAATAAACTTTTGCTTTGAAAATTCATATACCACATAACGAAAATTTAAGACGCAGAATTCTCATTCACACAAGCATACAATAGTTGCATATATTGGCATTCGGCTTTATAATTACACCAAATTTACTATTAATATTACACAAAAATGCCGGTTGTAACACTTTGCACGTTATACGAGTCACTTGCCATCATATATTGGTACAATTAATATGTTAACATCGTATACATCCAATTAGAAATCCTTTTACCACCTCTTAGTGTCACATTCATACAAGTCAATTTTGGGCCACATTTTGGTTCTAATTAACCATGTAAGTCACCTTTCACCATATGAGAGTCATTTTGCACCCTATATGAGTCACTTTCCACCATATATATATACAATTAACATGTCAACATCATATACATCCGAACTGACATCCTTTTACCACCTCTTAATTCCACTTTAATAAAGGTCAATTTTGTTCCACATTTTGGTTCTAATCAACCATGTAAGTCACTTTTCACCATATTAGAGTCACTTTGCACCCTATAAGAGTCACTTTCCACCATATATACAACAATTAACATGTTAACATCATATACATCCAATTTGACATCCTTTTACCACCTATTAATGCTACTTTCATACAAGTTAATTTTATTCCACATTTTGGCTCTAATCAACCATGTAAGTCACTTTGCACCATAATAGTCACTTTGCACCCTATAATAGTCACTTTCCCCATATATTGATACAATTAACATGTTAACATCATGTACATGCACTTAAACATCCTTTAACCATATTTTGGGCCACATTTTGGCTCTAATCAATCATGTAAGTGACTTATCACCATATTAGAGTCACTTTGCACCTTATAAGAGTCACTTGCCATCATATATTGGTACAATTAACATGTTAACATCATATACATCCAATTAGAAATCCGTTTACCACCTCTTAGTGCCACATTCATACAAGTCAATTTTTGTCCACATTTTGGTTCTAATTAACCATGTAAGTCACTTCTCACCATATTAGAGTCATTTTGCACCCTATATGAGTCACTTTCCACCATATATTTATACAATTAACATGTTAACATCATATACATCCAAATTTACATCCTTTTACCACCTATTAATTCCACTTTCATACAGGTCAATTTTGTTCCACATTTTGGTTCTAATCAACCATGTAAGTCACTTTTCACCATATTAGAGTCACTTTGCACCTTATAAGAGTCACTTTCCACCATATATATAATAATTAACATGTTAACATCATATATATCAAATTTCACTTCCTTTTACCACCTATTAATGCCACTTTCATACAAGTTAATTTTGTACCACATTTTGGCTCTAATGAACATGTAAGTAACTTTTCACCATATTAGCACCCTATAAGAGTCACTTGCCACCACATATTGATACAATTAACTTGTTAATATCATGTACATGAAATTAGACATCCTTTAACCACCTCTTAGTACCCATTTCCTACAAGTCAATTTTGGGCCACATTTTGGTTCTAATCAATCATGTAAGTGACTTCTCACCATATTAGAGTTACTCTGCACCTTATAAGAGTCATTTGCCATCATATATTGGTACAATTAATATGTTAACATCATGTACATGCAATTAGAAATCCTTTTACCACCTCTTAGTGCCACATTCATACAAGTCAATTTTGGTCCACATTTTGGTTCTAATTAGCCATGTAAGTCACTTTTCACAATATTAGAGTAATTTTGCACCCTATATGAGTCACTTTCCACCATATATTTGTACAATTAACATGTTAACATCATATACATCCGATTTGACATCCTTTTACCACCTCTTAATTCCACTTTCATACATGTCAATTTAGTTCCACATTTTGGTTCTAATCAACCATGTAAGTCACTTTTCACCATATTAGAGTCACTTTGCACCTTATAAGAGTCACTTTCCACCATATATATAACAATTAACATGTTAACATCTTATACATCCAATTTCACTTCCTTTTACCACCTATTAATGCCACTTTCATACAAGTTAATTTTGTACCACATTTTGGCTCTAATCAACATGTAAGTAACTTTTCACCATATTAGAGTCACTTTGCACCCTATAAGAGTCACTTGCCACCATATATTGATATAATTAACTTGTTAACATCATTTACATGCAATTAGACATCCTTTAACCACCTCTTGGTACCCATTTCCTACAAGTCAATTTTGGGCCAAATTTTGGCTCTAATCAATCATGTAAGTGACTTCTCACCATATTAGAGTTACTCTGCACCTTATAAGAGTCATTTGTCATCATATATTGGTACAATTAATATGTTAACATCATGTACATGCAATTAGAAATCCTTTTACCACCTCTTAGTGCCACATTCATACAAGTCAATTTTGGTCCATATTTTGGTTCTAATTAGCCTTGTAAGTCACTTTTCACAATATTAGAGTAATTTTGCACCCTATATGAGTCACTTTCCACCATATATTTGTACAATTAACATGTTAACATCATATACATCCTATTTGACATCCTTTTACCACCTCTTATTTCCACTTTCATACAGGTCAATTTAGTTCCATATTTTGGTTCTAATCAACCATGTAAGTCACTTTTCACCATATTAGAGTCACTTTACACCCTATAAGAGTAACGTTTTACCATATATACAACAATTAACATGTTAACATCATATACATCTGTTATGGATTAAAAACTAATATATAATTGCTGTATTTAGTACTAAGGAGCGTGAGCTTCAAGGCTCGATTTGACTGCTCTTGTGTTTCGTGACTCAATCTGCCTTAACAAGATGCCTATGTACCTTGCTGATTGCCAAGGATCAAGTCAAAAAATGTAGTTCTAATTTGTGGGGTGAGGCCCCTTATATAGATGTGGGAGTCCTTGAATTGAACTTGGTATAGGAGACTTGGTGGTCAAGTCTCTGAATTAGGATAGACTTAGGAGTCCTAGGAAGTAGGAAGCTGATTCCTTATCCTATGAGGTCCCTTGGAGGCCAATCTACAAGGATTTACATCCCCACTAGGACTTATCTTAATAGCTGTTTTTCTCCTTTATTAATTAATTACGAATTTAATTAATATTCAGGGTTTTGGGCCCTCTTTGTTCCATCAGGTCTGATCTGGTCCATCAGGCCTGATCAATGTGGTAACCTTTCTGGTCTGAATATCAGACATCTTCTTATTGGTCCTAGTAGCCCACGCCTTGTACAATTAATGCAATATTTAATTATACAATCAGGATTTATTTATCCCTATCATTTGCCCCCCAACTTTTGGGCAACATTGATTAGATTTCGCAGAAGTTGAGTCTATTCATTGCCTTCCAGGGTTTCATTTTTGCGTAAAGTGTGGAACGACCTACACGTTTACAACGATAATTCCTTTTATTCAGGAATTATCTTAATTTCCAGGAATTTTTTCCCTTGATTCCGGGATTTTTCCCTAATTTTCTGGATTTTTCCCTTAATTTCTGGGATTTATCCTTATTTTTCTGGATTTTTCCCTTAATTTCTGGGATTTATCCTTATTTTTCTGGATTTTTCCCTTAATTTCTGGGATTTATCCTTATTTTTCTGGATTTTTCCCTTAAATTTTTTTTTCAAATTTCCAGCCCTTTTTCGACCAGGATCCTAGTCGAAATTTCGACCTAGATCCTAGTCGAAATTTGGGCCAGCCTTACAATCCTGGTCGAAGGAGTTCGACTAGGATCCACGACCTGGAATTCGACCACGATCCTAGTCGAACTTTCGACCTGGATCTAGGTCAAAAATTTACCATTGTTTCTATTCCTGGTCTTGAGGTTTTGACTAGGATTCACGACCTGGATTTCGACCAGGATCCTAGTCGAAACCTCGACCTGAATCTAGTTCGAAAATTCTCTGATTTCTCTTGCTTCCTGGTCGATAGATTTCGACTAGGATTCACGACCTGGTTTTCGACCAGGATCCAAGTCGATTCTTCGACCTGGATTTTAGTCTAGGTTTCTAAACCCCATACTTGAAAAATGTTTTGTTTGATTCGACCTCATTGTTGGTCTAAGTTTCGACCTCAATCCCGTTTTGTAATTCCCGTAATTTTCGGGTGTCTGTTCGAAGGATTTCGAACAGAATTTACGACCTGAATTCTGGTCTTTTATACCCGTTATTTTCGAGTGCCTGCTCGAAAGATTTCGAGCAGGATTCACGACCTGGATTTCAACCTGACTCCTGGTCTTTTAGGACTTCCATTTAATCCATTTTTTACTGGGCCTCAGCTTGGGCCTAGCCTTCTTTATTGGGCCTTACATATTTAGGGCTCATTTAGGGCATTGTATTTTTCCAAATCCTAATTGGATTTGGGCCTTCTTAATTCTTACTGGGCTTTTCCAAAATCATAATTTGATTTTGGGCCTTCTAACTCTTATTGGGCCTCTTATTGATCTGGGCTTAATATACCAAAATACCCTCTTTAGAATTCTCTAGAATTCCTTGGAATATTCTGGAATGTTCCTTTTTCTGGGCTTTTTTCTTTGGGCCTCTATCCTTACGGGGCTTTTGTCCCTTCAACTTCACTTTTCCTCTTATATAGAGGAGTGAGGAGTGTCTACTGCTCCTCACTTTCTCATTTCTAAGTTCTTCTTCTTTCTTCTCCTGCTAAGAATCTTAGAGCAATAACAGCAAGTCAGAGTATCAAAGCCTGTTTTAGGAGCATTTCTTCAGGTAAAATTCCTCCCTTTACTTCTTGTACTTACTTTTACATAGTGTGCGCTTTTAAAATTATCTCTTTATGTGCCTTTTTTCAGATGGCTGATAAGAAAATGACTCGCTTGGCCAAAATGAACGTGGCTAAAAAGTCCAATGAATTCCCTATTCGATCAAGGTACACTTCCTTGATCGACATGATCAACACCCGAGGGGACGAGTACCCTTCTGATGCGCATCTGGACGCGCACGACCATATTAGTTCCTTGCGGGATCCTAAAGAGCTGGAAAAGTTGAGCAGCTGTTGTAATATCCGGGATATATCGTGTAATTATTTTTGATATTATTATGTGTGCCCAGTATCTATTCTGTGAGTTAATTGTTAAGTGTTATCTGTACTTGAATATTCAAAAATAATATTAATTGAGTATTTTAATTTTTATATGTCCAAAATAAAATATAGATAATTGTCATATCTTCCTAATTATTTTTATGTTGGTTTATGGATTTATAAGAATCATATGAAATTTCTAAAATCTTTTTCCGGGTAATTAAAATCTATTTTATAAAAACGGGAACCAACCGACGTCAACCGTTGTTACGTTTTTGGAACCCGAAACTCTTTCGAGAACTCCTTCCTAACTAATTGTAATATTCTGAGCATTTTCCATGTTTCGACTTTCGATCCGGCTTACAGTTTGTCCTGCGCGGGTCCCGGCGCAACATTTTCGATACAATATTCGTTTCGGTAAATCAATAAAACCCGTATTTTCGATAAACGGGAGCTTTTTATTAAACTATCCCAATTATCACTTCGTAATACGTGTAACCAGGCGCTGAGACCAAGACCGCAGTATAAATTGTACTAATTTGGATAATTATCCCGAAAACCGATACCGTTTGGATCAGTTTTTACAAATAAACGTACCGTTTTATATCCGGAATGATCCAACGGGATACAAATTTTCCATAATTATAAATAGCCTTTTCCCGTATTTTATTTCGTATCAAAATCATTTGCAGATAGTTAATTATATAATTTTCAGAGAAAAGCCCTAATTCTTAAAACTGTTCTAAGAATCAAACAGCAAAACGAAGGCGTTACCGATCTCTGTTTTCAAAGCTTGAGTAACCAAAACGAAGGATTTGAAGTGTTCTATTAGATTCTGAGCTTTGTTTCACTGCAGAAATCAAGGTTATTTTTCTAAAAATTTATTTATTTCGAATTTATTTTATTAAAAATATGAATTTTTGTTCGGATGATTGTTTGTATGATTTGATGATTGCATGTTGTAGAGCTTGTTTTCCTGATGATTTTCATATGTCATACGTCTGATTTGGAGTTCAGTAACATGTTCAAATTTGAGTTTGATTTTCGAATTTCAAAATTAGGGTTTATAACCCGTATGAATGTTCTTAATTGAAATTTGGGGATTTCTTATTCTGTGATAGATTGATGATGTGTTATAGTGGGTTGTGTTCTCTGTGAAATTTGCAATCTAGTCGTATAAGTTTCATGAACCAACGAGGTCTGTAGAGAAGGGAGTTGTGTTTTGAAGTTTTCCGATGTTCGCCGGAAACTGGAAAACTTCACGGCCAAATTCCGGCCAACTCAGGGATTGTTAGGATGAATTGATTGCATGGTTGTGTTCCTGATGTTGTGTAGATGTGATCTGGAGATGTTGGTGGGGTGAGGACAACGGGAACGTGTTCTCCGACGAACCCGACTGTTTTCCGGCGAAGAGCTGGAAAATTACAGTTTGGTACCCCAACTTTTGAAAACGATGCAGTTAGGTCCCTGAGGTTTCCAGACTTTGCAAATTTAGGATTCCTGTTTATAAAATGTTTAAAAATCATATTTCTTATTTATTTTTATTATAAAAATTCATTTTTAATTTCTGAAAATTCTAAAAATTATTATTTTAATTCCGAAGAATTATTTTTTATTCACAAATAAATCTGAATTAATTAGTTAATTAATTTCAGTTAATTTTTAATTGATTAATTAGTCAATTAATTCGAAAATTAATTGATTAATTGATTTAATTAATTATTAATTGATTTTAATTAATTATTTAATTAGATTTAATTATTTAAAAATGATTTAAAAATTCCGAAAAATAGTTTCGAGCTTTAAAATATTATTCTAAATTATTTCCAAGGCTCGATAATTATTCTAAAATTGTTTCGGAGCCAGAATTGGCCAACCGAACCCTGTTTATTATTCCGAAATTGATCTAACGACCCATTTTAATTCCGAAAAATATTTTAAAAATCATTTTAAATACCTGAAAGCATATTTATGACCCGAGACTTCTTTATAGATGATATGTCATTGATTACGTGATGTATTATGTGTTATACGTGACCTGTTGTTTGACTATCGGTCTATATATTCGGTGTTTACTTGGTATTGCATAGATTTCAATCCGTTAATCGGATTTGGGTAAAACGAAGGGTAGATAAGTGTATGTGTTGAATAGAATCCTGTGAGTTGATGATTGATAGATGCTTATGATATGTGAGCAGAAGAGGCGTAGGAAAGGAAAACAGGTTGTTGAGGAGTAAGACGATTGTGATTGAAAGCAAGTGCAGGATAATAAGCTAATATCAGGCAAGTGTTCTGAACTTTCTCGAGATATTGTAATTCTTGATTGTCTTGTTGACATTGCAAGTGCTTTGAAGCACGGAAACCTAAATCCTGATTTCAGTTATTGTTCTTGAGCTATGAACCATATTCTTTCTAATCCATTGATTATTGTATACCCAAACAAGAACCATAAATCTACGATACTACTCCACAAATACATACAAACTAAATACCAGACACTGAACTGAATTATTATATACTCAATCCATGATATCTTATGCTTTGAAAGACCAAATCCTTGAAACCCTGAAACATTGTTTCCTTTGTTATCCAATTCTTTCATTACCCAGCATTCAAGCTTTGAAAGTACCTTGTTGATCCTTACAAGGATTGAAACCCTTTCATTGTTAAACATTTATTGTTGTTAATGATTTCGGTTATTGTTTATTATTGCATATTCTGTTATTATGTTAGAATTGGATTGTTTTTATAAAATTGTGGACCAGATTCGTGGTCAGACCATATAATGGTCAAGTTAGGCCAATGTGTTCCTTGGATCCAGTAGTTAGAGCAATGCTGTGTGCCTTGCTCGAGGTTAGTGCGTGACTGATCAGCGGCCTAACCTTGGTTTTTAAATTAAAAGTATAATATCCAATTCTAAATCATAATCCATTATTCACTTGATATCATAAACATATTCATCTGATGATCATTATTCTCAGTTTTGTCAATGTGACTTGCTGAGCTAGTTAGCTCATTTGTGCGATGTTGTTTATATTCTTTCCAGTTAAAAAGGAACCAGGTGGTAAAGAGGATCCCCAGTCCAGTGCGAGAGCTAGGGGTTCAGGTTGAGAAAGCTGAGCTAGTAGGCTTCTTTTGGAATAATTTAAGTTTGTAAAAGTTTGTAATAATGTTTAATACTCAGTTTGAATTTGAAATAGTTGGGATTTGAACGGTTTGTAATATATAGTGTGTTTGGCTTGTGTGCATACTTTACCTATTGCGGTCCGTGGTGATTGGTAAGTAGGGTCATTGCATATATTATTATTATCTTTATTATTGTTATAAGTAGGTTATAAATAAGGTGTTTGTGTGGACCCCAAACTTCTGACCCGGGTTTGGAGGGCGCCACAGCTGTTTCAAAATCAAGGAACCTTTCAAACTGGTTCTTGCAGGTCCGGCCGATAGGGCCTGCCAGTGGAAGAAGGACGCATTATGCATCTATAGGGATACTCTAAGGGCAGGTATCAGACTCCCCTTTCACCCGTTCATTCCTCTTTTTCTAGCCGATGTGGGCATCATCCCTTGCCAACTCCCCCATAATTCTTGGAGGCTCATTCTGTGCTATCTGTCACAATGTGCCAAACATAATGTCCCCACTTCTGTTGCTGTTTTCAGAAAGATTTTTCAGTTCAAGAAGAGCCCTGATAAGAATCCGGGTTGGGTTTCTATAAACCAGCGCCCTACTATTCCTCATATTGTGAACGGGAAGTCCATCCCTGACAACAACTTGGGTGGAAGAAAGATTTTTTTTTCGTCGTTGGGAGGGTGGCGATTGGGGCACCCTATTTCGATCATCTTTTGGGCTCGCTGTTGATGGGAGCCCAAACGATATAACTTTGTCTGAGGAGGAGGCCAGAGCTTTCAACCTCCTGACGCAAGATAATGGGACTTCCCATTCTTGGGATCTTATCAGGGAGACCGTTCTTGTAGAACGCGGCCTTTCTCCCGTCCCTAAGAAAAGTAAGTTTCCTTCCTTATACATCTCTTTTTATTTCCTTCATTTTCTATTTTGCTGATTCCTCAACTTACCTATCTCATTTGTTGCAGTGGCTGAGAAAATTGAGGAGGCTACAAAGCCTAAAGACCTAGAGACAACCAGGATGAAGCGTGCTCGAAAGGTCTTTAAGGACCCGCGCCTTGGGGATCGCTTCCCCGAGTTCCTACTCCAAGCAGTAGAACCAGGCGAAGAAGGCCCCAACCAAGTTTTGCGCACCAAGCAGAGGCTAGGGGCTTATTTTCAACCTGCTTGGGGAATCCGGGGCAAGGATTCAATCCTTGGCAGCACGGCGCTTGCCAAGGAATGGTCTAAGCATTCCATCTCCCCGGTGGACTATCAAGACTTTGTCCTTCAACAGGACTTAGAGGGGAACGAGCTTTTCGGAGCCCAGGCTTTGGCGACGGTACGCCTTTTTCCTTTGCCCTTCATAGTTGCCCTTTTTGATTTTCTCGTCTCATACTTTTGTTGTGTCTCTTGTAGGCGAACGCCCATTTTCAAGGGGCGATTCACCAAGCCAAGGCTTGGAAGGTTGGCCTGGAGGATGCTAAGGAGGCCAACCAAAGAATAGAGGCCCTTGAAGCCCAACTTGCCTCTTCCACTTCTGACCTGAAAACGGCCCGGGCCGAAAATGTTATCTTGAAGGCTCAGAAGGATAAAGCCTTTGACGGCTGGATGGATACTCAGGAGTTCAAGGACTTAATGGTGGAGTACGATGCCCTCCTACACCCAGTTAGCTATAAAGAAGGCTGGGATGCTGCTGTGGAGGCCATTCAGGATGAATTTCCAGAAGTCCTCGAGCAGTCCTCCTTTCCTTGCCCTGTGCGAGTTTCAGAACTTGGGGGTGTTACCGACAAGTTTGTTGGCCTGATCAAGGACGGCCCGTCAGGGAGCCAAGGCCAAAAGAGGAAGGAGCTTGAGTCCAGCTCCGAAGAGGAGGAAGCTTCTTCTGAAGAGGAGTCTGAGCCTGTTTCAAAGAAGGTCAGGGTGGAAGAGCCTCCAAGGGCAGCGCCTCAGCAACCAGCATCTCCCGCAACATCCAAAGCGCCCGAAGACAGTTCTGATGGAACCTCTACGGGGACTTCCGAGGGGATGACTGAGACGTCTGAGGGGACGATTGAGACATCCGAGGAGACTTCGGATAGTGGTTCCGAGGAATCCCAGCCTTCCAAGGCCTAAGTTTTTTTATATATTTCTTCTTTTAAGACAATATGTGAACTTCGTTTATATCAGAACTTGTTACCCTTCGGGGTTATTTCATATGCTGCTTTTCTTACTCGCCTCTTTCTCCTTTATCTTTCTAATACTTAATATGCATTTAAACTTGAACTAATTGGCCCTTTGAATTGTGCAACGTGCACTCTTATAAAAGAATCCTTGAAGTCTTCCTTTTTTAAATGATCAAAGCATGATTTTTTGTTAAAACCACACAAGGTATTATCACAACTTAAACATCCATAGGTTGAAATAATTTCAAACTCTTTAATATGAAGTGTAGTTTTCCAAAACCTTATATAGTATGGGTCCCACCCTTAACAATAATAACCTGACAATGTAAATTCTACTGGAATATAAAATCCTACGCAAGCAAAGCTTCAAGGTGCTTTTCAACCTACTTGTCATCCTGAAAAATGAGAATCGTATTCAGTTGCCCTACACATAGTAAACCTTCATGTTTTGTGCATGCCAAGTTCTTGGGACTTCAAAACCATCCATTGTCTCCAGCTTGTAGGTTCCTCTACCTTGAACGCTCTTGACTTTATACGGCCCTTCCCAATTTGGGGCAAGCTTCCCTTTCTGTCCTACACCAGAAGCTTTTATCTCCTCAAGACTAGGTCACCTTGTTTGAAAAACCTTTCTTTAACCCTTAGGTTGTAGTAGAATGAAGCCTTTTTCTGATATTCTACTATCTTTGCATATGCCTCATCTCGCACTTCATCGATTAAGTCCAGAGCAACCCTTTGTCCTTCCTCATTTTCCTCAGCATTGAAAGCCTGAATCCTTGGAGAGGAATGTGATATCTCTACGGGAACTACTGCTTCTGCCCCATATTCCAACTTGAAGGGAGTTGCTCCAGTCGTGACTCTACAGGTAGTCCTGTAGGCCCATAATATTGGAAGTATTTCATTCATCCAGTTATTCCTCGACTTCTCGATTCTCTTCTTTAGTCCATCCAGGATTATTCGATTCGCCACTTCCGCTTGCCCATTGGCTTGCGGAGGAGCCACAGAGGTGAACCGTAACTCAATCTCATTTTCTTCACAGTACTTCTTGAATTCCTCGTTGTTGAATTGTGTTCCATTGTCGGTGACTAGGATATGGGGAATTCCATACCGGCACATAATATTTTCTCACAGGAATTGTGCAACCTGCTTAGTTGTGATCTTGGCCAAGGGTTTGGCTTCAATCCACTTGGTGAAATAATCAATGGCTACAATCAAAAACTTCCTTTGTGCCATGGCCATGGGGAAAGGCCCCAAAATATCCATTCCCCACATAGCAAAAGGAATGGGCGAGTTGATAGAGGTCAGCATCTCGGGGGGTTGTCTAACAACAGGTGCATGATTCTGACAGCGATCACACTTCTTCACATATTCTTTGGCATCAGCCATCATTTCTGGCCAATAGAAGCCTAAACGGGTTATCTTATAAGCCAATGCCCTGCCCCCCAAATGTTGCCCACAAATACCTTCATGCACTTCTTCAGGAGCCAAGCGTGCCTCATCAGGCCTAAGACACCTTAAGTAAGGAACCACAAAAGATCTTTTGTACAGAATCCCATCTATCAAAGAGTACCTTAGTGCCCAAACACTTAACTTCCGTGCTTCAGTTGCATCGCTTGGCAACCAACCGGTTTGAATATGAGCCTTAATGGGATCAATCCATGACGTCCCCAGGCCTATAGGAGCCACAAGCTTAACATCTATGCTTCGTGTCTTCAAAACACGAAAGTACACACTTCCTGAACTTTCTTCTATCTCGGATGAAGCAAACTTTGATAATGCATCTGCCTTAGCATTTTCCTCCCTTGGAATGTGCTCAACATGGCATTCATTAAATTGGGTCATCACAGCCCTTACTAGGCGGACATACTTAGCCATCGTATCATCCCTCGCCTCAAATTCTCCCTTTACCTGGGATATGATCAGCTTCGAGTCTCCACGGACCTTTAAGTTTTTGACTCTAAGTGTTCCATCTAGGCCAAGGCCAGCTATCAGGGCTTCATATTCTGCCTCATTATTTGTGGTTGGGAAGTCTAGCTTCATAGCATACTCAATTAAGAACCCATCAGGGCTTTGTAAAACCAATCCTGCTCCACTGGAGTTTGTTTTTGATGCTCCATCTAGAGAACCCAATATTCTTTCTCCTTATCATCCTTCTCTTTGTCCCCATTATCGACTACCTTATCTTGAGATATGGTATCTTCCTGCCCCCCGACTTCTTGGTTGGGTATAGTACACTCCACCATGAAGTCAGCTAGCGCCTGAGCTTTTATTGCCGTTCATGGCTTATACTTGAGATCGAACTCTCCCAGCTTTATTACCCACTTAATCAATCTCCCACTTGCCTTGGGACTGTGAATGATATTTCTTAGTGGCTGATTTGTTAGCACCTCAATTTGATGAGCCTGAAAGTAGGGACGCAGCTTTCTTAAAGCCATTACCAAGGCTAGAGCAAATTTCTCAATAGTTGAATAATTCAACTCAGCGCCATGTAGAATTTTGCTTACATAGTATACGGGTTTCTGGATTTTCAATTCCTCCTTAACCAACACAGCGCTCAAAGCACTTTCTGAAACGGCTAAGTACAAGAATAAAACTTCATTCAAAGCTGGCTTGGCCAATAACGGGGCCTGGGCCATATACTTCTTTAACTCTTCGAATGCCTTCTGGTTTTCCTCATTCCATACAAAGTCCTTGATATTCTTTAGTGACTTGAAGAATGACAAGCACTTGTCTCCTGACTTGGAGATGAATCGTCCTAGCGCAACAACTCTTCCTGTGAGCTTCTGAACATCCTTGACGGTTTTTAGTGGTTCCATGTCCAGAATTGCCTTTATTTTGTCGGGGTTAGCCTCTATCCCTCTCTTGGAGACCATCAATCCCAAAAATTTTCCAGATCCTACTCCGAAAGCACATTTTGTAGGATTTAACATCATCTTGTGGTACCTCAGGACCTCAAAAGCTTCCCTCAAATGGGTTATATGATCAGTCTTTACTAGACTCTTGACTAACATGTCATCAACATAGAATTCCATAGTCTTACCAATAAGATCCTTAAAAATTTTATTTACCAACCTTTGATAGGTGGCTCCTGCATTCTTAAGACCAAATGCCATAACAAGATAACAATAAACAGCAAAATTAGTGATGAATGATACCTTTGGAATGTCATCCTTGTGCATCTTAATCTGATTGTATCCGCTAAATCCATCCATGAAACTCAGCATCTCATGGACAGCAGTGGCATCAATCAAAGTATCAATCCTTGGCAACGGAAAACAGTCGTTAGGGCATGCATCATTCAGATCAGTAAAGTCTATAAACATCCTCCACTTTTCATTAGCCTTCTTCACCATTACAGGGTTTGCTAACCACTCCGGAAATTGAATCTCCTCAATGAAACCAGCCTCTAAGAGCTTTTCTACTTCCTGTTTTATAGCCTCTTGTCTTTCCGGGGCAAAGTTTATTTTCTTTTGTTTCACTGTCTCCTGGCTCGGATCCACGTTTAACTTGTGAGTAATCAGCTCCGGGTCTATGCCTGACATATCAGCTACTGACCATGCAAACACATCACTATTTTCTTGCAAAAATTTCACCAACTTCTCTCTAAGGGGCTCCTCTAATGTGGCTCCAATGCTCTTTCTTTTGCAATACTTAAAAAAGTCTTCATCCTCTCAGGATTCTTGGGGTCTAAAGGAATCGAAACCAAGTCTTCTGCTGGCTTTCCTCTCTTCTCATCATTTTCTCGGACATCCATATCTTCAATAGGAAGAACCTGCCCCCCGACTCCATCTGCCCTCAAAGAGGCCACATAACAGCTTATAGCCATTTTTTGATCTCCTCTCTCTTCTCCAATCCCGTTCCGGGTGGGAAACTTCGTGACTGAATGGTAGGAAGAAGGGACTGCTTTGAAGGCATGTATCCCTGTTCTCCCCAAGATAGCATTATAAGTTGAACTAGCCTTTACCACCACAAAGTCCAACATCTGCGTTGCTTTCCTTGGTTCCTGACCTATGGTGGTTGGCAACTTGATTATCCCTTCCACAGGACATTCCACTGGGAGTCGTTATACCCCATCCTTAGAAAGGCGTCATGGAGCAAGATATCCACTGAAGCACCGTTATCCACAAGGACCCTCTTGACCGGGCTATTTCCTATTACCGGTGTTATGACCAGCGGGTCGTCATGAGGAAACTTCACACCCTCTAGGTCAGAATCATCAAAAGCCAATGTTACTTCTGTCCTGGCCCTCTTCGGGGCTTCTCCAACAATATGCATAACCTCTCTAGTATATGCCTTTCTGGAATTTTTGGACAATCCAGTAGCAGTTGGACCTCCAAAGATCGTGTTTATCACAGGCCGTCGAGGTCGCGGTCCTCCATAAATTGTGTTTATAACTGGTCCTCTAGGTTGGGGGTTTCGCCCCTAATCGTCTTGGTCCCTCCTACGATCTTCAAAGTTCTTCCTTCCATTATTATTCCTGTCCCCTCCTTCTCCAGTGTATTTGTTCAATCTTCCTTTTTGAATGAGGAACTCAATTTCATCTTTCAGCTGCCTACACTCATCGGTGTCGTGACCAACATCTTTATGAAATCTGCAATACTTGCTTTTGTCTAGCTTAGCAGGATCAGCCTTCAGGGGCTTAGGCCAACGAATATCTCGATCTTTCTCGATTTCCATCAAGATCTGGCTTCAAGGAGCATTCAGCTTAGCGTATTCGGTGAACTTTTGCCCAGGTCCTCCCTTCTTGGGGGTTGAATCAGGGTTTTGCTCGGTTCAAGGATACTTGTCCTTAGCGATATACTCCAGATCAGTTTTTCGCTTCTTGCCTCCGGTGGGCTCATTACTTACTACGGTCTTCCTCATGCTTTCTTCAACTTTGATATACTTCCCTGCCCTCTCCTGGAGCTGCAACATGCTTTCAGGGGACGTTTGGCCAAGGACATCTTAAAAAACTCATCCCTAGTTCCTTGTTGCAGTGCTATCATGGCTACCTTATCATCAAGGTCTGGGATTTTTAACGCCTCCTTTGTGAAACGATTCAGATAATCTCTCAAGGATTCCTTTGTTCCCTGCACAATGCTCATAAGAGATGCTGAACTTTTCTCATGAACTCTCCCACTGATGAATTGCTTAATAAAAGCCTGACTTAACTCTCTGAACGACCCAATAGAGTTTGAGGGCAAGCGACTATACCACCTTTGAGCCATGCCCGACAGAGTTTGAGGGAAGGCCCGACACTTAATAGCGTCATTCACGGGTTGTAGCAGCAGTGCATTAGAGAATGTCCTAACATGATTAGTGGGATCTCCCGTGCCATCATAGGCTTTGATAGTTGGCATCTTGAACTTCCTTGAGATATGGGCATTCATTATCTCTTCAGTGAAGGGCGGACTAGGATCATCAGGATCTCCAAGGGGAAGAAGATTGCTTGGATCAGTTCTTGGGACAATAGCCCTTCTCCGTACCAGACCATCCAGGTCTATGACAGGAGGAGTATTTCTCCCCCTAGGAGGTATCTGGGGTCTGGTGGTCTGGTGCGCCTCCAAGTCGCGCCTCAGCCTTTGAATCTCAGCCTCATGAACCCTGATTCTTTCCTGCACTTCTTGGGGATTTGCCCCTTGGGTGCTTTGAGAACGTTGGCCTCCATCAGCCATCGGCTCTTTGCCAGCACGCCTCCTTCTTTGGGCTACTTCATCATCCAAAGATTCGGAGTCTCTCTCAGTGTATGGACCAGAAAATTCCCGATCCTCGGGGATAGGAGCCAAACCTCGTATGTAGGGGGCGATTGCCCTCGTGCTTCACTTCGCCCAACATGTCCGCTTCCTCCAACCTCGGGGTAAAGGGGCATCCCATAAGGGGGTTAGTAGTAACAACGGTTGAATATTCATACCCGACGGGTCGAGAATTCACAGGTACATGTACTTGTTGAACTTGAGGATTCGTACCTTGAATAGTCGGGGGAGTCGTCCCTTGTGGCTGAGGTTGAGTTGCCCCTATCTGGGCTTCCCCTTGAGTAGATGCATAAGTTGAGTGGGGAGAAATCTCCACGGTTGACGAAATCACCTTGGTTGTCCCCGATGGTGTTCCTTCCTCCAGAGCTCTAATTGTTCTCCGTGTTCTCGCCATGGTTGTTGTTGTACGTTCTCACAGACGGCGCCAAATGTTATGGATTAAAAACTAATATATATATATAATTGTTGTATTTAGTACTAAGGAGCGTGAGCTTCAAGGCTCGATTTGACTGCTCTTGTATTTCGTGACTCAATCTGCCTTAACAAAATGCCTACGTACCTTGCTGATTGCTAAGGATCAAGTCAAAAAACGTAGTTCTGATTTGTGGGGTGAGGCCCCATATATAGATGTGGGAGTCCTTGAATTGAACTTGGTATAGGAGACTTGGTGGTCAAGTCTCTGAATTAGGATAGACTTAGGAGTCCTAGGAAGTAGGAAGCTGATTCCTTATCCTATGAGGTCCCTTGAAAGCCAATCTATAAGGATTTACATCCCCACTAGGACTTATCTTAATAGCTATTTTTCTCCCTTATTAATTAATTATGAATTTAATTAATATTCAGGGTTTTGGGCCCTCTTTGTTCCATCAGGCCTGATCTGGTCCATCAGGCATGATCAATGTGGTAACCTTTCTGGTCTGAATATCATACATCTTCTTATTGGGCCTAGCAGCCCACACCTTGTGCAATTAATACAATATTTAATTATACAATCAGGATTTATTTATCCCTATCATTTGCCCCCCAACTTTTGGGAAACATTGATTAGGTTTCGCAGAAGTTAAGTCTATTCATTCCCTTACAGGGTTTCGTTTTTGCGTAAAGTGTGGAGCGACCTACACGTTTATAAAGATTTTTCCTTTATTCAGGAATTATCTTAATTTCCATGATTTTTTCCCTCGATTCCGGGATTTTTCCCTAATTTTCTGGATTTTTCCCTTAATTTCTGGGATTTATCCTTATTTTTCTGGATTTTTCCCTTAATTTCTGGGATTTATCCTTATTTTTCTCGATTTTCCCCTTAATTTCTGGGATTTATCCTTATTTTTCTCGATTTTTCCCTTAATTTCTGGGATTTATCCTTATTTTTCTGGATTTTTCCCTTAAAATCCATGTAAGTCACTTTTCACCATATTAGAGTCATTTTGCACTCTATAAGAGTCACTTTCCACCATATATACAACAATTAACATGTTAACATCATATACATCCAATTTGACATCCTTTTACCACCTATTAATACCACTTTCATACAAGTTAATTTTATTCCACATTTTGGCCCTAATCACTCATGTAAGTCACTTTTCACCATATTAGAGTCACTTTGCACCCTATAAGAGTCCTTTTCCCCATATATTGATACAATTAACATGTTAACATCATGTACATGTAATTAAACATCCTTTAACCACCTTTTGGTACCCCTTTCCTACAAGTCAATTTTGGGCCACATTTTGGCTCTAATCAATCATGTAAGTGACTTATCACCATATTAGAGTAACTTTGCACCTAATAAGAGTCACTTGCCATCATATACTGGTACAATTAATATGTTAACATCATATACATCCAATTAGAAATCCTTTTACGACCTCTTAGTGCCACATTCATTCAAGTCAATTTTGGTCCACATTTTGGTTCAAATTAACCATGTAAGTTACTTTTCACCATATTAAAGTCATTTTGCACCCTATATGAGTCATTTTCCACCATATATTTATACAATTAACATGTTAACATCATATACATCCGAATTGATATCCGTTTACCACCTCGTAATTCCACTTTCATACAGGTCAATTTTGTTCCACATTTTTGTTCTAATCAACCATGTAAGTCACTTTTCACCATATTAGAGTCACTTTGCACCTTATAAGACTCACTTGTATAACAATTAACATGGTAACATCATATACATCCAATTTAACATCCTTTTACCGCCTACTAATGCCACTTTGATACAAGTTAATTTTTTTAACACATTTTGGCTCTAATAAACCATGTAAGTCACTTTTCACCATAATAGAGTCACTTTGCACCCTATAAGAGTCACTTTCCCCATATATTGATACAATTAACATGGTAACATCATGTACATGCAATTAGACATCCTTTAACCACCTCCTGGTACCCCCTTTCTACAAGTCAATTTTGGGCCACATTTTGGTACTAATCAATCATGTAAGTGACTTCTCACCATATTATAGTCAATTTGCACCTTATAAGAGTCACTTGCCATCATATATTGGTACAAATAACATGTTAACATCATGTACATGCAATTAGAAATCCTTTTACAACCTCTTAGTGCCACATTCATACAAGTCAATTTTGGTTCACATTTTGGTTCTAATTAACCATGTAAGCCACTTTTTACCATGGTACAGTCATTTTGCACCCTATATGAGTCACTTTCCACAATCTATATGTATAATTAACATGTTAACATCATATACATCCAATTTGACATCCTTTTACCACCTATTAGTTCCACTTTCATACAGGTCAATTTTGTTCCACATTTTGGTTCTAATCAACCATGTAAGTCACTTTTCACCATAATAGATAACTTTGCACCCTATAAGAGTCACTTTCCACCATATATACAACAATTAGCATGTTAACATCATATACATCCAATTTGAATTCCTTTTACCACCTATTAATGCCACTTTCATACAAGTTAATTTTATTCCACATTTTGGCTCTAATCAACCATGTAAGTCACTTTTCACCATATTAGACTCACTTTGCACCCTATAAGAGTCACTTTCCCCATATATTGATACAATTAACATGTTAACATCATGTACATGCAATTAAACATCCTTTAACCAACTTTTGGTACCGCTTTTCTAAAAGTCAATTTTGGGCCACATTTTGACTCTAATCAATCATGTAACTGACTTATCACCATATTAGAGTCACTTTGCACCTTATAAGAGTCACTTGCATCATATATTGGTACAATTAACATGTTAGAATCATATACATCCAATTAGAAATCCTTTTACCACCTCTTAGTGCCACATTCATACAAGTCAATTTTGGTCCACATTTTGGTTCTAATTAACCATGTAAGTCACTTTTTCACAATATTAGAGTCATTTTGCACCCTATATGAGTCACTTTCCACCATATATTTATACAATTAACATGTTAACATCATATACAACCGAATTGACATCCTTTTACCACCTTTTAATTTCACTTTCGTACAGGTGAATTTTGTTCCACATTTTGGTTTTAATCAACCATATAAGTCACTTTTCACCATATTAGAGTCACTTTGCACCTTATAAGAGTCACTTTCCACCATATATATAACAATTAATATGTTAACATCATATACATCCAATTTCACATCCTTTTACCGCATATTAATGCCACTTTCATACAAGTTAATTTTTTTACCACATTTTGGATCTAATCAACCATGTATGTCACTTTTCACCATATTAGAGTCACTTTGCACCCTATAAGAGTCACTTGCCACCATATATTGATACAATTAACATGTTAACATCATGTACATGCAATTAGACATCCTTTAACCACCTCCTGGTACCCCCTTTCCTACAAGTCAATTTTGGGCCATATTTTGGCACTAATCAATCATGTAAGTTAATTCTCACCATATTATAGTCAATTTGCACCTTATAAGAGTCACTTGCCATCATATATTGGTACAATTAACATGTTAACATCATGTACATGCAATTAGAAATCCTTTTACAACCTCTTAGTGCCACATTCATACAAGTCAATTTTGGTCCACATTTTGGTTCTAATTAAAAATGTAAGTCACTTTTCACCATGTTAGAGTCATTTTGCACCCTATATGAGTCACTTTCCACAATATATATGTATAATTAACATGTTAACATCATATACATCCAATTTGACATCCTTTTAGCACCTATTAGTTCCACTTTCATACAGGTCAATTTTGTTCCACATTTTGGTTCTAATCAACCATGTAAGTCACTTTTCACCATATTAGAGTCACTTTGCACCCTATAAGAGTCAGTTTCCACCATATATACAACAATTAACATGTTAACATCATATACATCCAATTTGACATCCTCTTACCACCTATAAATGACACTTCCATACAAGTTAATTTTATTCCACATTTTGGCTCTAATCAACCATGTAAGTCACTTTACACCATATTAGAGTCACTTTGCACACTATAATAGTCAATTTCCCCATATATTGATACAATTAACATGTTAACATCATGTACATGCAATTAAACATCCTTTAACCACCTTTTGGTATCCCTTTCCTACAAGTCAAGTTTGGGCCACATTTTGGCACTAATCAATCATGTAAGTGACTTCTCACCATATTAGAGTCACTTTGCACCTTATAAGAGTCACTTGCCATCATATATTGGTACAATTAACATGTTAACATCATGTACATGCAATTGGAAATCGTTTTACAACCTCTTAGTGCCACATTCATACAAGTCAATTTTGGTCCACATTTTGGTTCTAATTAACCATATATGTCACTTTTCACCATTTTAGAGTCATTTTGCACCCTATATGAGTCACTTTCCACAATATATATGTATTATTAACATGTTAACATCATATACATCCAATTTGACATCCTTTTACCACCTATTAATTCAACTTTCATGCAGGTCAATTTTGTTCCACATTTTGGTTCTAATCAACCATATAAGTCACTTTTCACCATAATAGATAACTTTGCACCCTATAAGAGTCACTTTCCACCATTTATTTGCACCTTATAAGAGTCACTTTCCACCATATATACAACAATTAACATGTTAACATCATATACATCCAATTTGACATCCTTTTACCACCTATTAATGACACTTTCATATAAGTTAATTTTATTCCACATTTTGGCTCTAATCTACCATGTTAGTCACTTTTCACCATATTAGAGTTACTTTGCACCCTATAAGAGTCACTTTCCCCATATATTGATACAATTAACATGTCAAAATCATGTACATGCAATTAAACATCCTTTAACCACCTTTTGGTACCCCTTTTCTACAAGTCAATTTTGGGCCACATTTTGGCTCTAATCAATCATGTAAGTGATTTATCACCATATTAGAGTTACTTTGCACCTTATAAGAGTCACCTGCATCATATATTGGTACAATTAACATGTTAGAATCATATACACACAATTAGAAATCCTTCTACCACCTCTTAGTGCCACATTCATACAAGTCAATTTTGGTCCACATTTTGGTTCTAATTAAAAATGTAAGTCAATTTTTCACCATATTAGAGTCATTTTGCACCCTATTTGAGTCACTTTCCACATATATTTATACAATTAACATGTTAACATCATATACATCCGAATTGACATCCTTTTACCACCTCTTAATTTCACTTTCATACAGGTCAATTTTGTTCCACATTTTGGTTCTAATCAACCATGTAAGTCACTTTTCACCATATTAGAGTTACTTTGCACCATATAAGAATCACTTTCCACCATATATATAACAATTAATATGTTAACATCATATACATCCAATTTCACATCCCTTTACCGCCTATTAATGCCACTTTCATACAAGTTAATTTTTTACCACATTTTGGCTCTAATCAACCATGTATGTCACTTTTCACCATATTAGAGTCACTTTGCACCCTATAATAGTCAGTTTCCCCATATATTGATACAATTAACATGTTAACATCACGTACATGCAATTAAACATCCTTTAACCACCTTTTGGTACCGCTTTCCAACAAGTCAATTTTGATCCACATTTTGGCTCTAATCAATCATGTAAGTGACTTCTCACCATATTAGAGTTACTCTGCACCTTATAAGAGTTACTTGCCATCATATATTGGTACAATTAATATGTTAACATCATGTACATGCAATTAGAAATCCTTTTACCACCTCTTAGTGCCACATTCATACAAGTCAATTTTGGTCCATATTTTGGTTCTAATTAACAATGTAAGTCACTTTTCACCATGTTAGAGTCATTTTGCACCCTATATGAGTCACTTTACACAATCTATATGTATAATTAACATGTTAACATCATATACATCCGATTTGACATCCTTTTACCACCTCTTAATTCCACTTTCATACAGGTCAATTTAGTTCCACATTTTGGTTCTAATCAACCATGTAAGTCACTTTTCACTATATTAGAGTCACTTTGCACCCCTATAAGAGTCACTTTCCACCATATATACAATAATTAACATGTTAACATCATATACATCCAATTTGACATCCTTTACCACCTATAATTCCCACTTTCATATAAGTTAATTTTATTCCACATTTTGGCTCTAATCAACCATGTAAGTCACTTTTCACTATATTAGAGTCACTTTGCACCCTATAAGAGTCACTTTACCCATATATTGATATAATTAACATGTTAACATCATGTAAATGCAATTAAACATCCTTTAACCACTTTTTCGTACCCCTTTCCTACAAGTCAAATTTGGGCCACATTTTGGCTCTAATCAATCATGTAAGTGACTTATCACCATATTAGATTCACTTTGCACTTATAAGAGTCACTTGCCATCATATATTGGTACAATTAACATGTTAACATCATATACATCCAATTAGAAATCCTTTTACCACCTCTTAGTGCCACATTTATACGAGTCAATTTTGGTCCACTTTTCGGTTCTAATTAACCATGTAAGTCACTTTTCACCATATTAGAGTCATTTTACACCCTATATGAGTCACTTTCCACCATATATTTATACAATTAACTTGTTAACATCATATACATCCGAATTGACATCCTTTTACCACCTCTTAATTCCACTTTCATACAGGTCAATTTTGTTCCACATTTTGGTTCTAATCAACCATGTAAGTCACTTTTCACCATATTAGAGTCACTTTGCTGCTTATAAGACTCACTTTCCACCATATATACAACAATTAAAATGTTAACATCATATACATCCAATTTCACATCCTTTTACCGCCTATTAATGCCACTTTCATACAAGTTAATTTTTTACAATATTTTGGCTATAATCAACCATGTATGTCACTTTTCACCATATTAGAGTCACTTTGCACCCTATAAGAGTCACTTGCCACCATATATTGATACAATTAACATGTTAACATCAAGTACATGCAATTAGACATCCTTTAACCACCTCCTGCTACCCCTTTTCCTACAAGTCAATTTTGGGCCACATTTTGGCACTAATCAATCATGTAAGTGACTTCTCACCATATTATAGTCAATTTGCACCTTATAAGAGTCACTTGCCATCATATATTGGTACAATTAACATGTTAACATCATGTACATGCAATTAGAAATCCTTTTACAACCTCTTAGTGCAACATTCATACAAGTCAATTTTGGTCCACATTTTGGTTCTAATTAACAATGTAAGTCACTTTTCACCATGTTAGAGTCATTTTGCAACCTATATGAGTCACTTTACACAATCTATATGTATAATTAACATGTTAACATCATATACATCCAATTTGACATCCTTTTACCACCTATTAGTTCCACTTTCATACAGGTCAATTTTGTTCCACATTTTGGTTCTAATCAACCATATAAGTCACTTTTCACCATATTAGAGTCACTTTGCACCCTATAAGAGTCACTTTCCACCATATATACAACAATTAACATGTTAACATCATATACATCCAATTTGACATCCTTTTACCACCTATAAATGACACTTTCATACATGTTAATTTTATTCCACATTTTGGCTCTAATCAACCATGTAAGTTACTTTTCACCATATTAGAGTCACTTTGCACCCTATAATAGTCAGTTTCCCCATATATTGATACAATTAACATGTTAACATCACGTACATGCAATTAAACATCCTTTAACCACCTTTTGGTACCGCTTTCCAACAAGTCAATTTTGGGCCACATTTTGGCTCTAATCAATCATGTAAGTGACTTCTCACCATATTAGAGTTACTCTACACCTTATAAGAGTTACTTGCCATCATATATTGGTAAAATTAATATGTTAACATCACGTACATGTAATTAGAAATCCTTTTACCACCTCTTAGTGCCACATTCATACAAGTCAATTTTGGTCCATATTTTGGTTCTAATTAACAATGTAAGTCACTTTTCACCATGTTAGAGTCATTTTGCACCCTATATGAGTCACTTTCCACAATCTATATGTATAATTAACATGTTAACATCATATACATCCGATTTGACATCCTTTTACCACTTCTTAATTCCACTTTCATACAGGTCAATTTAGTTCCACATTTTGGTTCTAATCAACCATGTAAGTCACTTTTCACCATATTAGAGTCACTTTGCACCCCTATAAGAGTCACTTTCCACCATATATACAATAATTAACATGTTAACATCATATACATCCGATTTGACATCCTTTACCACCTATAATTCCCACTTTCATATAAGTTAATTTTATTCCACATTTTGGCTCTAATCAACCAAGTAAGTCACTTTTCACTATATTAGAGTCACTTTGCACCCTATAAGAGTCACTTTACCCATATATTGATACAATTAACATGTTAACATCATGTAAATGCAATTAAACATCCTTTAACCACCTTTTCGTACCCCTTTCCTACAAGTCAATTTTGGGCCACATTTTGGCTCTAATCAATCATGTAAGTGACTTATCACCATATTAGAGTCACTTACACTTATAAGAGTCACTTGCCATTATATTGGTACAATTAACATGTTAACATCATATACATCCAATTAGAAATCCTTTTACCACCTCTTAGTGCCACATTTATACAAGTCAATTTTGGTCCACTTTTTGGTTCTAATTAACCATGTATGTCACTTTTCACCATTTTAGAGTCATTTTGCACCCTATATGAGTCACTTTCCACCATATATTTATACAATTAACTTGTTAACATCATATACATCCGAATTGACATCCTTTTACCACCTCTTAATTCCACTTTCATACAGGTCAATTTTGTTCCACATTTTGGTTCTAATCAACCATATAAGTCACTTTTCACCATATTAGAGTCACTTTGCTGCTTATAAGACTCACTTTCCACCATATATACAACAATTAAAATGTTAACATCATATACATCCAATTTCACATCCTTTTACCGCCTATTAATGCCACTTTCATACAAGTTAATTTTTTACAACATTTTGGCTCTAATCAACCATGTATGTCACTTTTCACCATATTAGAGTCACTTTGCACCCTATAAGAGTCACTTGCCACCATATATTGATACAATTAACATGGTAACATCAAGTGCATGCAATTAGACATCCTTTAACCACCTCCTGCTACCCCCTTTCCTACAAGTCAATTTTGGGCCACATTTTGGCACTAATCAATCATGTAAGTGACTTCTCACCATATTATAGTCAATTTGCACCATATAAGTGTCACTTGCCATCATATATTGGTACAATTAACATGTTAACATCATGTACATGCAATTGGAAATCGTTTTACAACCTCTTAGTGCCACATTCATACAAGTCAATTTTGGTCCACATTTTGGTTCTAATTAACCATGTATGTCACTTTTCACCATTTTAGGGTCATTTTGCAGCCTATATGAGTCACTTTCCACAATGTATATGTATTATTAACATGTTAACATCATATACATCCAATTTGACATCCTTTTACCACATATTAATTCAAATTTCATACAGGTCAATTTTGTTCCACATTTTGGTTCTAATCAACCACGTAAGTCACTTTTCACCATAATAGATAACTTTGCACCCTATAAGAGTCACTTTCCACCATATATTTGCACCTTATAAGAGTCACTTTCCCCCATATATACAACAATTAATATATTAACATCATATACATCCAATTTGACATCCTTTTACCACCTATTAATGACACTTTCATATAAGTTAATTTTATTCCACAGTTTGGCTCTAATCAACCATGTAAGTCACTTTTCACCATATTAGAGTTACTTTGCACCCTATAAGAGTCACTTTCCCCATATATTGATACAATTAACATGTTAACATCATGTACATGCAATTAAACATCCTTTAACCACCTTTTGGTACCCCTTTTCTAAAAGTCAATTTTGGGCCACATTTTGGCTCTAATCAATCATGTAAGTGACTTATCACCATATTAGAGTTACTTTGCACCTTATAAGAGTCACTTGCATCATATATTGGTACAATTAACATGTTAGAATCATATACACCCAATTAGAAATCCTTCTACCACCTCTTAGTGCCACATTCATACAAGTCAATTTTGGTCCACATTTTGGTTCTAATTAAAAATGTAAGTCAAATTTTCACCATATTAGAGTCATTTTGCACCCTATATGAGTCACTTTCAACATATATTTATACAATTAACATGTTAACATCATATACATCCGAATTGACATCCTTTTACCACCTCTTAATTTCACTTTCATACAGGTCAATTTTGTTCCACATTTTGGTTCTAATCAACCATGTAAGTCACTTTTCACCATATTAGAGTCAATTTGCACCTTATAAGAGTCACTTTCCACCATATATATAACAATTAATATGTTAACATCATATACATCCAATTTCACATCCTTTTACCGCCTATTAATGCCACTTTCATACAAGTTAATTTTTTACCACATTTTGGCTCTAATCAACCATGTATGTCACTTTTCACCATATTAGAATCACTTTGCACCCTATAAGAGCCACTTGCCACCATATATTGATACAATTAACATGTTAACATCATGTATATGCAATTAGACATCCTTTAACCACCTCCTGGTACCCCCTTTCCTACAAGTCAATTTTGGGCAACATTTTGGCACTAATCAATCATGTAAGTGACTTCTCACCATATTATAGTCAATTTGCACCTTATAAGAGTCACTTGCCATCATATATTGGTACAATTAACATGTTAACATCATGTACATGCAATTAGAAATCCTTTTACAACCTCTTAGTGCAACATTCATACAAGTCAATTTTGGTCCACATTTTGGTTCTAATTAACAATGTAAGTCACTTTTCACCATGTTAGAGTCATTTTGCAACCTATATGAGTCACTTTCCACAATCTATATGTATAATTAACATGTTAACATCATATACATCCAATTTGACATCCTTTTACCACCTATTAGTTCCACTTTCATACAGGTCAATTTTGTTCCACATTTTGGTTCTAATCAACCATATAAGTCACTTTTCACCATATTAGAGTCACTTTGCACCCTATAAGAGTCATTTTCCACATATATACAACAATTAACATGTTAACATCATATACATCCAATTTGACATCCTTTTACCACCTATAAATGACACTTTCATACATGTTAATTTTATTCCACATTTTGGCTCTAATCAACCATGTAAGTTACTTTTCACCATATTAGAGTCACTTTACACCCTATAATAGTCAGTTTCCCCACATATTGATACAATTAACATGTTAACATCACGTACATGTAATTAAACATCCTTTAACCACCTTTTGGTACCGCTTTCCAACAAGTCAATTTTGGGCCACATTTTGGCTCTAATCAATCATGTAAGTGACTTCTCACCATATTAGAGTTACTCTGCACCTTATAAGAGTTACTTGCCATCATATATTGGTACAATTAATATGTTAACATCATGTACATGCAATTAGAAATCCTTTTACCACCTCTTAGTGCCACATTCATACAAGTCAATTTTGGTCCATATTTTGGTTCTAATTAACAATGTAAGTCACTTTTCACCATGTTAGAGTCATTTTGCACCCTATATGAGTCACTTTCCACAATCTATATGTATAATTAACATGTTAACATCATATACATCCGATTGGACATCATTTTACCACCTCTTAATTCCACTTTCATTCAGGTCAATTTAGTTCCACATTTTGGTTCTAATCAACCATGTAAGTCACTTTTCTCCATATTAGAGTCACTTTGCACCTTATAAGAGTCACTTTCCACTATACATACAACAATTAACATGTTAACATCATATACATGCAATTTCACATCCTTTTACCGCCTATTAATGCCACTTTCATACAAGTTAATTTTTTACCACATTTTGGCTCTAATCAACCATGTATGTCACTTTTCACCATATTAGAGTCACTTTGCCCCCTATAAGAGTCACTAGCACCATATATTGATACAATTAACATGTTAACATCATGTACATGCAATTACACTTCCTTTAACCACCTCCTGGTACCACCTTTCCTACAAGTCAATTTTGGGCCACATTTTGGCACTAATCAATCATGTAAGTGACTTCTCACCATATTATAGTCAATTTGCACCTTATAAGAGTCACTTGCCATCATATATTGGTACAATTAACATGTTAACATCATGTACATGCAATTAGAAATCCTTTTACAACCTCTTAGTGCAACATTCATACAAGTCAATTTTGGTCCACATTTTGGTTCTAATTAACAATGTAAGTCACTTTTCACCATGTTATAGTCATTTTGCAACCTATATGAGTCACTTTACACAATCTATATGTATAATTAACATGTTATCATCATATACATCCAATTTGACATCCTTTTACCACCTTTTAGTTCCACTTTCATACAGGTCAATTTTGTTCCACATTTTGGTTCTAATCAACCATATAAGTCACTTTTCACCATATTAGAGTCACTTTGCACCCTATAAGAGTCACTTTCCACATATATACAACAATTAACATGTTAACATCATATACATCCAATTTGACATCCTTTTACCACCTATAAATGACACTTTCATACATGTTAATTTTATTCCACATTTTGGCTCTAATCAACCATGTAAGTTACTTTTCACCATATTAGAGTCACTTTACACCCTATAATAGTCAGTTTCCCCACATATTGATACAATTAACATGTTAACATCACGTACATGTAATTAAACATCCTTTAACCACCTTTTGGTACCGCTTTCCAACAAGTCAATTTTGGGCCACATTTTGGCTCTAATCAATCATGTAAGTGACTTCTCACCATATTAGAGTTACTCTGCACCTTATAAGAGTTACTTGCCATCATATATTGGTACAATTAATATGTTAACATCATGTACATGCAATTAGAAATCCTTTTACCACCTCTTAGTGCCACATTCATACAAGTCAATTTTGGTCCATATTTTGGTTCTAATTAACAATGTAAGTCACTTTTCACCAAGTTAGAGTCATTTTGCACCCTATATGAGTCACTTTCCACAATCTATATGTATAATTAACATGTTAACATCATATACATCCGATTGGACATCATTTTACCACCTCTTAATTCCACTTTCATACAGGTCAATTTAGTTCCACATTTTGGTTCTAATCAACCATGTAACTCACTTTTCACCATATTAGAGTCACTTTGCACCCCTATAAGAGTCACTTTCCACCATATATACAATAATTAACATGTTAACATCATATACCTCCAATTTGACATCCTTTACCACCTATAATTCCCACTTTCATATAGGTTAATTTTATTCCACATTTTGGCTCTAATCAACCATGTAAGTCACTTTTCACTATATTAGAGTCACTTTGCACCCTATAAGAGTCACTTTACCCATATATTGATACAATTAACATGTTAACATCATGTAAATGCAATTAAACATCCTTTAACCACCTTTTCGTACCCCTTTCCTACAAGTCAATTTTGGGCCACATTTTGGCTATAATCAATCATGTAAGTGACTTATCACCATATTAGAGTCACTTGCACTTATAAGAGTCACTTGCCATCATATATTGGTACAATTAACATGTTAACATCATATACATCCAATTAGAAATCCTTTTACCACCTCTTATTGCCTCATTTATACAAGTCAATTTTGGTCCACTTTTTGGTTCTAATTAACCATGTAAGTCACTTTTCACCATATTAGAGTCATTTTGCACCCTATATGAGTCACTTTCCACCATATATTTATACAATTAACTTGTTAACATCATATACATCCGAATTGACATCCTTTTACCACCTCTTAATTCCACTTTCATACAGGTCAATTTTGTTCCACATTTTGGTTCTAATCAACCATGTAAGTCACTTTTCACCATATTAGAGTCACTTTGCTGCTTATAAGACTCACTTTCCACCATATATACAACAATTAAAATGTTAACATCATATACATCCAATTTCACATCCTTTTACCGCCTATTAATGCCACTTTCATACAAGTTAATTTTTTACAACATTTTGGCTCTAATCAACCATGTATGTCACTTTTCACCATATTAGAGTCACTTTGCACACTATAAGAGTCACTTGCCACCATATATTGATACAATTAACATGTTAACATCAAGTACATGCAATTAGACATCCTTTAACCACCTCCTGGTACCCCCTTTCCTACAAGTCAATTTTGGGCCACATTTTGGCACTAATCAATCATGTAAGTGACTTCTCACCATATTATAGTCAATTTGCACCATATAAGTGTCACTTGCCATCATATATTGGTACAATTAGCATGTTAACATCATGTACATGCAATTGGAAATCGTTTTACAACCTCTTATTGCCACATTCATACAAGTCAATTTTGGTCCACATTTTGGTTCTAATTAACCATGTATGTCATTTTTCACCATTTTAGAGTCATTTTGCACCCTATATGAGTCACTTTCCACAATGTATATGTATTATTAACATGTTAACATCATATACATCCAATTTGACATCCTTTTACCACCTATTAATTCAACTTTCATACAGGTCAATTTTGTTCCACATTTTGGTTCTAATCAACCATGTAAGTCACTTTTCACCATAATAGATAACTTTGCACCCTATAAGAGTCACTTTCCACCATATATTTGCACCTTATAAGAGTCACTTTCCACCATATATACAACAATTAACATGTTAACATCATATACATCCAATTTGACATCCTTTTACCACCTATTAATGAACCTTTCATATAAGTTAATTTTATTCCACATTTTGGCTCTAATCAACCATATAAGTCACTTTTCACCATATTAGAGTTACTTTGCACCCTATAAGAGTCACTTTCCCCATATATTGATACAATTAATATGTTAACATCATGTACATGCAATTAAACATCCTTTAACCACCTTTTGGTACCCCTTTTCTACAAGTCAATTTTGGGCCACATTTTGGCTCTAATCAATCATGTAAGTGACTTATCACCATATTAGAGTTACTTTGCACCTTATAAGAGTCACTTGCATCATATATTGGTACAATTAACATGTTAGAATCATATACACCCAATTAGAAATCCTTCTACCACCTCTTAGTGCCACATTCATACAAGTCAATTTTGGTCCACATTTTGGTTCTAATTAGCAATGTAAGTCACTTTTCACCATGTTAGAGTCATTTTTCACACTATATGAGTCACTTTCCACCATATATTTATACAATTAACTTGTTAACATCATATACATCCGAATTGACATCCTTTTACCACCTCTTAATTCCACTTTCATACAGGTCAATTTTGTTCCACATTTTGGTTCTAATCAACCATGTAAGTCATTTTTCACCATATTAGAGTCACTTTGCACCTTATAAGAGTCGCTTTCCAGCATATATACAACAATTAACATGTTAACATGATATACATCCAATTTTACATCCTTTTACCACCTATTAATGCCACTTTCATACAAGTTAATTTTGTATCACATTTTGGCTCTAATCAACCATGAAAGTCACTTTTCACCATATTAGAGTCACTTTGCACCCTATAAGAGTCACTTGCCACCATAAATTGATACAATTAACATGTTAACATCATGTACATGCAATTAGACATTCTTTAACAACCTCTTGGTACCCCTTTCCTACAAGTCAATTTTGTTCCACATTTTGGTTCTAATCAACCATGTAAGTGACTTCTCACCATATTAGAGTCACTTTGTACCTTGTAAGAGTCACTTACCATCATATATTGGTACAATTAACATGTTAACATCATGTACATGCAATTAGAAATTCTTTTACAACGTCTTAGTGCCACATTCATACAAGTCAATTTCGGTCCACCTTTTGGTTCTAATTAACCATGT
Source organism: Apium graveolens (assembly GCF_009905375.1). Classification (NCBI taxonomy): domain Eukaryota; kingdom Viridiplantae; phylum Streptophyta; class Magnoliopsida; order Apiales; family Apiaceae; genus Apium; species Apium graveolens. The sequence goes on from NC_133651.1 coordinate 288,422,667, forward strand.
AAGTCACTTTTCACCATATTAGAGTCATTTTGCACCCTATATGAGTCACTTTCAACCATATATTTTTACAAATAACATGTTAAATCATATACATACGAATTGACATCCCTTTATCACCTCTTAATTCCACTTTTATACAGGTCAATTTTGTTCCACATTTTGGTTCTAATCAACCATGTAAGTCATTTTTCACCATATTAGAGTCACTTTCCACCTTATAAGAGTCACTTTCCACCATATATACAACAATTAACATGTTAACATCATATACATTCAATTTCACATCCTTTTACCGCCTATTAATGCCACTTTCATACGAGTTCACTTTTTACAACATTTTGGCTTTAATCAACCATGTATATGTCACTTTTCACCATATTAGAGTCACTTTGCACCTTATAAGAGTCACTTTCCACCATATATACAACAATTAAATTGTTAACATCATATACTTCCAATTTCACATCCTTTTACCACATATTAATTCCACTTTCATACAAGTTAATTTTGTATCACATTTTGGCTCTAATCAACCATGTAAGTCACTTTTCACCATATTAGAATCACTTTGCACCCTATAAGAGTCACTTGCCATCATATATTGATACAATTAACATGTTAACATCATGTACATGCAATTAGACATCCTTTAACCACCTTTTATTGCCACATTCACACAAGTCAATTTTGGTCCACATTTTGGTTCTATTTAACCATGTAAGTCAGTTTTCACCATATTAGAGTCATTTTACACCCTATATGAGTCACTTTCCACCATATATTTGTACAATTAACATGTTAACATCATATACATCCGATTTGACATCATTTTACCACCTCTTAATTCCACTTTCATTCAGGTCAATTTAGTTCCACATTTTGGTTCTAATCAACCATGTAAGTCACTTTTCTCCATATTAGAGTCACTTTGCACTTTATAAGAGTCACTTTCCACTATACATACAACAATTAACATGTTAACATCATATACATGCAATTTCACATCCTTTTACCACCTATTAATGCCACTTTCATACAAGTTAATTTTTTACCACATTTTGGCTCTAATCAACCATGTATGTCACTTTTCACCATATTAGAGTCACTTTGCCCCCTATAAGAGTCACTAGCACCATATATTGATACAATTAACATGTTAACATCATGTACATGCAATTACACTTCCTTTAACCACCTCCTGGTACCCCCTTTCCTACAAGTCAATTTTGGGCCACATTTTGGCACTAATCAATCATGTAAGTGACTTCTCACCATATTATAGTCAATTTGCACCTTATAAGAGTCACTTGCCATCATATATTGGTACAATTAACATGTTAACATCATGTACATGCAATTAGAAATCCTTTTACAACCTCTTAGTGCAACATTCATACAAGTCAATTTTGGTCCACATTTTGGTTCTAATTAACAATGTAAGTCACTTTTCTCCATGTTAGAGTCATTTTGCAACCTATATGAGTCACTTTCCACAATCTATATGTATAATTAACATGTTAACATCATATACATCCAATTTGACATCCTTTTACCACCTATTAGTTCCACTTTCATACAGGTCAATTTTGTTCCACATTTTGGTTCTAATCAACCATATAAGTCACTTTTCACCATATTAGAGTCACTTTGCACCCTATAAGAGTCACTTTCCACATATATACAACAATTAACATGTTAACATCATATACATCCAATTTGACATCCTTTTACCACCTATAAATGATACTTTCATACATGTTAATTTTATTCCACATTTTGGCTCTAATCAACCATGTAAGTTACTTTTCACCATATTAGAGTCACTTTACACCCTATAATAGTCAGTTTCCCCACATATTGATACAATTAACATGTTAACATCACGTACATGTAATTAAACATCCTTTAACCACCTTTTGGTACCGTTTTCCAACAAGTCAATTTTGGGCCACATTTTGGCTCTAATCAATCATGTAAGTGACTTCTCACCATATTAGAGTTACTCTGCACCTTATAAGAGTTACTTGCCATCATATATTGGTACAATTAATATGTTAACATCATGTACATGCAATTAGAAATCCTTTTACCACCTCTTAGTGCCACATTCATACAAGTCAATTTTGGTCCATATTTTGGTTCTAATTAACAATGTAAGTCACTTTTCACCATGTTAGAGTCATTTTGCACCCTATATGAGTCACTTTCCACAATCTATATGTATAATTAACATGTTAACATCATATACATCCGATTGGACATCATTTTACCACCTCTTAATTCCACTTTCATACAGGTCAATTTAGTTCCACATTTTGGTTCTAATCAACCATGTAACTCACTTTTCACCATATTAGAGTCACTTTGCACCCCTATAAGAGTCACTTTCCACCATATATACAATAATTAACATGTTAACATCATATACCTCCAATTTGACATCCTTTACCACCTATAATTCCCACTTTCATATAAGTTAATTTTATTCCACATTTTGGCTCTAATCAACCATGTAAGTCACTTTTCACTATATTAGAGTCACTTTGCACCCTATAAGAGTCACTTTACCCATATATTGATACAATTAACATGTTAACATCATGTAAATGCAATTAAACATCCTTTAACCACCTTTTCGTACCCCTTTCCTACAAGTCAATTTTGGGCCACATTTTGGCTCTAATCAATCATGTAAGTGACTTATCACCATATTAGAGTCACTTGCACTTATAAGAGTCACTTGCCATCATATATTGGTACAATTAACATGTTAACATCATATACATCCAATTAGAAATCCTTTTACCACCTCTTATTGCCTCATTTATACAAGTCAATTTTGGTCCACTTTTTGGTTCTAATTAACCATGTAAGTCACTTTTCACCATATTAGAGTCATTTTGCACCCTATATGAGTCACTTTCCACCATATATTTATACAATTAACTTGTTAACATCATATACATCCGAATTGACATCCTTTTACCACCTCTTAATTCCACTTTCATACAGGTCAATTTTGTTCCACATTTTGGTTCTAATCAACCATGTAAGTCACTTTTCACCATATTAGAGTCACTTTGCTGCTTATAAGACTCACTTTCCACCATATATACAACAATTAAAATGTTAACATCATATACATCCAATTTCACATCCTTTTACCGCCTATTAATGCCACTTTCATACAAGTTAATTTTTTACAACATTTTGGCTCTAATCAACCATGTATGTCACTTTTCACCATATTAGAGTCATTTTGCACACTATAAGAGTCACTTGCCACCATATTTTGATACAATTAACATGTTAACATCAAGTACATGCAATTATACATCCTTTAACCACCTCCTGGTACCCCCTTTCCTACAAGTCAATTTTGGGCCACATTTTGGCACTAATCAATCATGTAAGTGACTTCTCACCATATTATAGTCAATTTGTACCATATAAGTGTCACTTGCCATCATATATTGGTACAATTAGCATGTTAACATCATGTACATGCAATTGGAAATCGTTTTACAACCTCTTAGTGCCACATTCATACAAGTCAATTTTGGTCCACATTTTGGTTCTAATTAACCATGTATGTCATTTTTCACCATTTTAGAGTCATTTTGCACCCTATATGAGTCACTTTCCACAATGTATATGTATTATTAACATGTTAACATCATATACATCCAATTTGACATCCTTTTACCACCTATTAATTCAACTTTCATACAGGTCAATTTTGTTCCACATTTTGGTTCTAATCAACCATGTAAGTCACTTTTCACCATAATAGATAACTTTGCACCCTATAAGAGTCACTTTCCACCATATATTTGCACCTTATAAGAGTCACTTTCCACCATATATACAACAATTAACATGTTAACATCATATACATCCAATTTGACATCCTTTTACCACCTATTAATGACACTTTCATATAAGTAAATTTTATTCCACATTTTGGCTCTAATCAACCATGTAAGTCACTTTTCACCATATTAGAGTTACTTTGCACCCTATAAGAGTCACTTTCCCCATATATTGATACAATTAATATGTTAACATCATGTACATGCAATTAAACATCCTTTAACCACCTTTTGGTACCCCTTTTCTACAGGTCAATTTTGGCCCACATTTTGGCTCTAATCAATCATGTAAGTGACTTATCACCATATTAGAGTTACTTTGCACCTTATAAGAGTCACTTGCATCATATATTGGTACAATTAACATGTTAGAATCATATACACCCAATTAGAAATCCTTCTACCACCTCTTAGTGCCACATTCATACAAGTCAATTTTGGTCCACATTTTGGTTCTAATTAACAATGTAAGTCACTTTTCACCATGTTAGAGTCATTTTTCACACTATATGAGTCACTTTCCACCATATATTTATACAATTAACTTGTTAACATCATATACATCCGAATTGACATCCTTTTACCACCTCTTAATTCCACTTTCATACAGGTCAATTTTGTTCCACATTTTGGTTCTAATCAACCATGTAAGTCATTTTTCACCATATTAGAGTCACTTTGCACCTTATAAGAGTCGCTTTCCAGCATATATACAACAATTAACATGTTAACATGATATACATCCAATTTTACATCCTTTTACCACCTATTAATGCCACTTTCATACAAGTTAATTTTGTATCACATTTTGGCTCTAATCAACCATGAAAGTCACTTTTCACCATATTAGAGTCACTTTGCACCCTATAAGAGTCACTTGCCACCATATATTGATACAATTAACATGTTAACATCATGTACATACAATTAGACATTCTTTAACAACCTCTTGGTACCCCTTTCCTACAAGTCAATTTTGTTCCACATTTTGGTTCTAATCAACCATGTAAGTGACTTCTCACCATATTAGAGTCACTTTGTACCTTGTAAGAGTCACTTACCATCATATATTGGTACAATTAACATGTTAACATCATGTACATGCAATTAGAAATTCTTTTACAACCTCTTAGTGCCACATTCATACAAGTCAATTTCGGTCCACCTTTTGGTTCTAATAAACCATGTAAGTCACTTTTCACCATATTAGAGTCATTTTGCACCCTATATGAGTCACTTTCAACCATATATTTTTACAAATAACATGTTAAATCATATACATACGAATTGACATCCCTTTATCACCTCTTAATTCCACTTTTATACAGGTCAATTTTGTTCCACATTTTGGTTCTAATCAACCATGTAAGTCATTTTTCACCATATTAGAGTCACTTTCCACCTTATAAGAGTCACTTTCCACCATATATACAACAATTAACATGTTAACATCATATACATTCAATTTCACATCCTTTTACCGCCTATTAATGCCACTTTCATACGAGTTCACTTTTTACAACATTTTGGCTTTAATCAACCATGTATATGTCACTTTTCACCATATTAGAGTCACTTTGCACCTTATAAGAGTCACTTTCCACCATATATACAACAATTAAATTGTTAACATCATATACTTCCAATTTCACATCCTTTTACCACATATTAATTCCACTTTCATACAAGTTAATTTTGTATCACATTTTGGCTCTAATCAACCATGTAAGTCACTTTTCACCATATTAGAATCACTTTGCACCCTATAAGAGTCACTTGCCATCATATATTGATACAATTAACATGTTAACATCATGTACATGCAATTAGACATCCTTTAACCACCTTTTATTGCCACATTCACATAAGTCAATTTTGGTCCACATTTTGGTTCTATTTAACCATGTAAGTCAGTTTTCACCATATTAGAGTCATTTTACACCCTATATGAGTCACTTTCCACCATATATTTGTACAATTAACATGTTAACATCATATACATCCGATTTGACATCATTTTACCACCTCTTAATTCCACTTTCATTTAGGTCAATTTAGTTCCACATTTTGGTTCTAATCAACCATGTAAGTCACTTTTCTCCATATTAGAGTCACTTTGCACCTTATAAGAGTCACTTTCCACAATACATACAACAATTAACATGTTAACATCATATACATGCAATTTCACATCCTTTTACCGCCTATTAATTCCACTTTCATACAAGTTAATTTTTTACCACATTTTGGCTCTAATCAACCATGTATGTCACTTTTCACCATATTAGAGTCACTTTGTCCCCTATAAGAGTCACTAGCACCATATATTGATACAATTAACATGTTAACATCATGTACATGCAATTACACTTCCTTTAACCACCTCCTGGTACCCCCTTTCCTACAAGTCAATTTTGGGCCACATTTTGGCACTAATCAATCATGTAAGTGACTTCTCACCATATTATAGTCAATTTACACCTTATAAGAGTCACTTGCCATCATATATTGGTACAATTAACATGTTAACATCATGTACATGCAATTAGAAATTCTTTTACAACCTCTTAGTGCCACATTCATACAAGTCAATTTCGGTCCACCTTTTGGTTCTAATTAACCATGTAAGTCACTTTTCACCATATTAGAGTCATTTTGCACCCTATATGAGTCACTTTCAACCATATATTTTTACAAATAACATGTTAAATCATATACATACGAATTGACATCCCTTTATCACCTCTTAATTCCACTTTTATACAGGTCAATTTTGTTCCACATTTTGGTTCTAATCAACCATGTAAGTCATTTTTCACCATATTAGAGTCACTTTCCACCTTATAAGAGTCACTTTCCACCATATATACAACAATTAACATGTTAACATCATAAACATCCAATTTCACATCCTTTTACCGCCTATTAATGCCACTTTCATACGAGTTCACTTTTTACAACATTTTGGCTTTAATCAACCATGTATATGTCACTTTTCACCATATTAGAGTCACTTTGCACCTTATAAGAGTCACTTTCCACCATATATACAACAATTAAATTGTTAACATCATATACTTCCAATTTCACATCCTTTTACCACATATTAATTCCACTTTCATACAAGTTAATTTTGTATCACATTTTCGCTCTAATCAACCATGTAAGTCACTTTTCACCATATTAGAATCACTTTGCACCCTATAAGAGTCACTTGCCATCATATATTGATACAATTAACATGTTAACATCATGTACATGCAATTAGACATCCTTTAACCACCTTTTATTGCCACATTCACACAAGTCAATTTTGGTCCACATTTTGGTTCTATTTAACCATGTAAGTCAGTTTTCACCATATTAGAGTCATTTTACACCCTATATGAGTCACTTTCCACCATATATTTGTACAATTAACATGTTAACATCATATACATCCGATTTGACATCATTTTACCACCTCTTAATTCCACTTTCATTCAGGTCAATTTAGTTCCACATTTTGGTTCTAATCAACCATGTAAGTCACTTTTCTCCATATTAGAGTCACTTTGCACCTTATAAGAGTCACTTTCCACTATACATACAACAATTAACATGTTAACATCATATACATGCAATTTCACATCCTTTTACCACCTATTAATGCCACTTTCATACAAGTTAATTTTTTACCACATTTTGGCTCTAATCAACCATGTATGTCACTTTTCACCATATTAGAGTCACTTTGCCCCCTATAAGAGTCACTAGCACCATATATTGATACAATTAACATGTTAACATCATGTACATGCAATTACACTTCCTTTAACCACCTCTTGGTACCCCCTTTCCTACAAGTCAATTTTGGGCCACATTTTGGCACTAATCAATCATGTAAGTGACTTCTCACCATATTATAGTCAATTGTAATATCCCATATTTTCAAATATTATTATAATAATTATTTGGAATTATTTATGTGAATTTTAGTGAATTATATGATACGTGTTACGTGTTTAAAATGTATTTATATGAATCGATCCGTAATTTATACGCGTGGTTACTTGCGTTACTCGTTTTATGTGAGTCTCGTTGTGTTTTATGGATATTCGAGGATTTCTGTTAATTTAGGAATCGTCTCTGTGTTTTAAAAACAAACGGACCAGGACCCCACCGGGACATCAAACCCCACAAAATCCATGTTTTTATTTTCATAAAATCATTCGTATTTAAAATACCTAGTATTTTTGCATTTCTAAATTATTCATTATTTTTGGGGAATTTTGATGCGAACTTTATATTTACTGTTTTTAAAATTATTCCCCGTAATTATAATTTTGGGGCTTAATTATTTCAATTATGGTAATAAAAACACCCTAAAATTGATTTTGGGTATTTATTTTCCAGAAAATATAAATAGCTGCAGAGTTTCCATTTTATTTATTTTTTTTCATAAAAATTCAGAAATAGAATAAATTCAAGAACAAGTTCATGGGGGTGAGCAATTCGTTCCTGATCGTAATCATTTGATAACTGGAGATTTTCAAGTCCGTTCTTGATGTTCTAATAATCAAAACGAAGCCCTTTTCATCCTCTTTCTAGTGATACCAACATCTCTGCCTAAGGTTGAGTATTGTGAAATTTCATTTTTTTTGTATTATGAACACGAATTGGGTTTTGAATTTGTGATGATTTTCAGATGTTTTTGTTGACTGATAAAGCTTCCTGGTGTTGTTTAGAGTCGATTTATCTAGAAATTATGCATATTTTATTCGAGAATCGATTAAGTCGAGTTTCAAGTTTTGGTTATTTTATTTTAGGATTTTCTGGATTAATCATGCTTTGGGTGTTGGATATGATTGCATAATGAGATTGTACTGTTTCTCAGCTTCGATTTGGTATCAGTTTCGTCAAATTTGGTTAAGGATTGCGTGAATTCGATTGATGGCCGGAAATCGGGTTGAGGTCGTCGGTTTTTATCAGAATCGATGGTTTAATCGTCGATTTCCACGGTTCCTGTCTTGATCGTGTTTCTGGACGAGTTTAGATCAGTTTTGGATTGAAAACGGACCGTTTTAACAAAAAAATGGGGCTGGCCGGAGTTGTAGGGGGACTCGCCGGATTCGGGTGTTCGTCGGAGAAGACGACGGAATCTGGGTTTTCCAGATTCCGGCGACAACTCCGTTGAACCCGGCGGCAGTTCTTCAGGTCCGGGTTTTAACCCGTTTTATTTTCATTTTGACCCGCCTTTAATCTGTTTTCCCCCAAACCCCCAACCTGAAAAATGTTTCTGCAGTTTTCTTTTTATTTTAATTCAAAAATCTTATTTTTGATTTCTAAAAATTATTTTAATTCTGAAAATTTATTTTTAATTTAAAAATAAATCCAAATTATTTAATTAATTAATTTTAGTTGATAATTAATTATTTAATTATTCAATTAATTTAAATATTAATTGATTAATTAATCTAATTAATTATTAATTAATTTTAATTGATTATTTAATTAGATTTAATTATTTAAAATTGATTTAAAAATTCTGAAAAATAGTTTCGAGCTTTAAAATAATATTTTAAATTATTTTCCAGGCTCGATAAATCTTAGAAAATTATTTTAGGGTGTTTGAACCCTATTATTTTATTATTAAATGATTCGGAGATTGTTTTTATTCCGAAAAATGTTCAAAAATTCATAATAAATCAACCGTTCGTCTGTTTAATACGAAACGAACGCGTACATACTCAGAAAAATATTCCGCTTTCATTAAAAATACTTTCGAGACCCAAATCCTTTTTGTTTCGAAAGGTCGTTTGTTTTATAAGTTATTCTGAGTCGATTATTGATCGAAAAATCATATTTTTGACCTGATTTCAGTTTTAAACATATCGAGTCGACCCTTTTGACGAACTGAGTCATATGTGATATGAATTAAGTGATACATGAGTTATGTGCTTATGTGCTATGTGAATTATGTGTGTGTGTGGATTAAGAGTCCTGTGTTTGTCTGTTATATTTATATGTGGGCTATCGTATGGGTAGACGATAGGGTTTTGACGCGCCGTTCGTCAAGTAATTATCATTTAGACAATTAAAGTTCTATATTTTAATTATAGATGCGGATCATTCGAGTTGATCAAGACAAGATGTTGGATAAAGAGTGAGATAGAATGGAAGTGGATATCTGGCTTCTAGCAATCGCAGGAGCAGCATATCAGTAAGGTGTTGAAAAGCAGGACGGAGATATCTTGAGACAGAATGTCCGAATAGATGCGTCTTTGCGAGTGTGACTAACTATTAAAATCCAAAGGCAAGTACCCCTGACTTCACTTATCATTCAAGTGACGTTTATTTCGAATTATATTATGCAAGTATTGTTTTCCCTATTCTCTGTTCGGAATAGATAAATGTTTTACATATCGCTGAATTAAATAATTCTGTTTATGCAAATACTCATCTGCTATACTATATTCAGAATAGTCAAGTGATTTTACTTATCCAATTACTGGATTTATAAATGTTTTGGATTTTGAGAAAAGTGATTTGGTTGTGAATATTCCTACCCAAGTTAATGGGGGAATAAAATTATTTCGGGTGTCGAGTATTATGACCCCTTTTCAATAAAAGGTTTTGAGATTTGATGGTTACTGGTAGCGTAAGAGGCCGAGGCACCGGTCCAGCGTGAGCTATTATACGGAAGTGCAATACAGAAGTGTAATATCTTACAAGGCTAGTTATGCCTTTTTCTGGCGCCCTATAGGTACCGTATGTCTTCGGGATACGGGTAGTACCTATATTTACGGTATGGCTGCGGGATACCGGTGTTGTTTCATGACTGATCATCAGGAACAGCATAGTGCATAATTTGGTTCCAATCGAAATTATTATATTGATTTTGACATCTTACAAGGAATGATTTATTGAGTATTTTATTTTTGGATAAAAGATGAAATGTGGTTTTGATTCAGTTTCTTATTTTGCTGATACTTACGTTGTTGTTAAATATCAAAGGTGGTATTAGTATAGATGATTGATGTTAACTTCAGTATGGAATGTTGTGAGCATCAAAGTTCGTATTGATATCTAATTTGATATGACAGCAAAATAAGTATTAATTTCCAGAGTTCGGTTTTGAATAAAGTTTATGATTCAATCCATAATCATTGTTTCATGTTATTGTGGTTTACGATATTTCCGTAAACACTATTTTACGAGCTTTTAAGCTCTCGTCAAGATTCAAAGTATTGCTGAAGCATTTCGCTCAAAAATATCAAAATGGTTTTGAATATAATTAAGGAATCAATTCTGAGGTTCCTCCACTAGAATTTTATGATTCAGCAATTATGATTTTAACGGTTCTGCTCTGATGCAGATGTCGGTTTTATATCAAAACGACCCTATATATGTTATAATTAACTTGCTGAGCATTTCTTCCGCTCATACTTGCCTGTTTTCAAATTTAACCTCCAGTGAGGATTAGCTTGCGCTGTTTAGCTGCGTAATTCGAGGAAGCAAAGAAGAAGCTTTTGGAAGGTGGTTGATCCAGGGTTTGCGGGCTAGTGTAAGTTTTATTGTGTAAAGTTGTTTATATTATATTATATTATAGTTTTGTATTTTATTTGGGCCTAGTATACTTCATTTCGAAGTTATACTAGTGGGTTTAGTTTTGAGTTGGAATTTATTGAAAAGAGATTTAAAAGAAAGTTAAAAATTATTTGTGGAATTTGGAATTCTTGTTTCTAGAACTGTAACCTTAAAAGATCTTGGATTAGTTTGGGGTCATTTATATTAAATATCTTCCGCTGGCATTTATTTATTGATTAAACAGGTTGATTTGGATTGAGGTTTCATAGTGACGACCAAATCCCTTGACCCCGGATTTGGGGGCGTTACAGGTTGGTATCAGAGCTGAGGTTATAGTAAACTAGAAACGAGAGTGTGTAGGAGTGTGTATAGCTATGTGAGGATGTTTGAGCTCATATCGAGTTCCTGTTGGACTATTGGATATAGTACCAATGAGTAAGTTAAGATAGGCGCATTCGTTTGAGATGATTGTGCTGAGCTGGATGGAACTCTTGGCAGCTGCAAATTTCTATTGTGGAATCTTTTGAGGCTACTACGATTTGACGACGACGAAGATTCTCGATATCCTCAGAACATGAAGAAGTATCTAGAATTGGATGACGAGTCAACAGAAGAGTTCAAATTCAAGATAAATATTAAGACTTTGGCAATACCTTCTCTTTCTATAATTTCTTTTGACCTCTCTCAAAAGAGGTATCTGTTAGAGGATATATTCCCTAACACCAATTTATTCATTTCGTGCCAGAATTTTGTTCTCTGGATTTCATTTCCTTCAGAAATATCAACTTTGAAATCTTGTCAGCTTTATTCATTTGATTTTCAATTTCTTTCATATTCTTTTATTCTGACTGAGATGAACAACCCTAACTATAGGGGACGCAAGGTATACCTGTCTGTGTGATAGGAGTTGGATGGGACGCCATCACTTGTGTGTGTTGTGAATACATGAAGGTTAACAACCTTTAGTAGTGTCTTAATTTAGAAACGCAATACCAAGTTCGTTTGGTCATATTGATCTCTCAGTTATTCTTTTATTTCAACAATATCTTTCTCAAATTTAGATTTTGGTTCCGTTATGGTATCAAATTCTTTTCTTTTTGAAATTCTATGATTTTATCATTTCAAATATTCGAAGGTATGCCAATCAAGTTAAGTTGAGTATCCTGGTCAAGTCAAAGTAAGGCGGTGTGATGGAAAGTTGGTTAGAAAACCCTTAGTGCTTTCTTCTGCTGATTCCGAGGACGGAATCCTTATAAGGTGGGTAGATTGTAATATCCCATATTTTCAAATATTATTATAATAATTATTTGGAATTATTTATGTGAATTTTAGTGAATTATATGATACGTGTTACGTGTTTAAAATGTATTTATATGAATCGATCCGTAATTTATACGCGTGGTTACTTGCGTTACTCGTTTTATGTGAGTCTCGTTGTGTTTTATAGATATTCGAGGATTTCTGTTAATTTAGGAATCGTCTCTGTGTTTTAAAAACAAACGGACCAGGACCCCACCGGGACATCAAACCCCACAAAATCCATGTTTTTATTTTCATAAAATCATTCGTATTTAAAATACCTAGTATTTTTGCATTTCTAAATTATTCATTATTTTTGGGGAATTTTGATGCGAACTTTATATTTACTGTTTTTAAAATTATTCCCCGTAATTATAATTTTGGGGCTTAATTATTTCAATTATGGTAATAAAAACACCCTAAAATTGATTTTGGGTATTTATTTTCCAGAAAATATAAATAGCTGCAGAGTTTCCATTTTATTTATTTTTTTTCATAAAAATTCAGAAATAGAATAAATTCAAGAACAAGTTCATGGGGGTGAGCAATTCGTTCCTGATCGTAATCATTTGATAACTGGAGATTTTCAAGTCCGTTCTTGATGTTCTAATAATCAAAACGAAGCCCTTTTCATCCTCTTTCTAGTGATACCAACATCTCTGCCTAAGGTTGAGTATTGTGAAATTTCATTTTTTTTGTATTATGAACACGAATTGGGTTTTGAATTTGTGATGATTTTCAGATGTTTTTGTTGACTGATAAAGCTTCCTGGTGTTGTTTAGAGTCGATTTATCTAGAAATTATGCATATTTTATTCGAGAATCGATTAAGTCGAGTTTCAAGTTTTTATTATTTTATTTTAGGATATTCTGGATTAATCATGCTTTGGGTGTTGGATATGATTGCATAATGAGATTGTACTGTTTCTCAGCTTCGATGTGGTATCAGTTTCGTCAAATTTGGTTAAGGATTGCGTGAATTCGATTGATGGCCGGAAATCGGGTTGAGGTCGTCGGTTTTTATCAGAATCGATGGTTTAATCGTCGATTTCCACGGTTCCTGTCTTGATCGTGTTTCTGGACGAGTTTAGATCAGTTTTGGATTGAAAACGGACCGTTTTAACAAAAAAATGGGGCTGGCCGGAGTTGTAGGGGGACTCGCCGGATTCGGGTGTTCGTCGGAGAAGACGACGGAATCTGGGTTTTCCAGATTCCGGCGACAACTCCGTTGAACCCGGCGGCAGTTCTTCAGGTCCGGGTTTTAACCCGTTTTATTTTCATTTTGACCCGCCTTTAATCTGTTTTCCCCCAAACCCCCAACCTGAAAAATGTTTCTGCAGTTTTCTTTTTATTTTAATTCAAAAATCTTATTTTTGATTTCTAAAAATTATTTTAATTCTGAAAATTTATTTTTAATTTAAAAATAAATCCAAATTATTTAATTAATTAATTTTAGTTGATAATTAATTATTTAATTATTCAATTAATTTAAATATTAATTGATTAATTAATCTAATTAGTTATTAATTAATTTTAATTGATTATTTAATTAGATTTAATTATTTAAAATTGATTTAAAAATTCTGAAAAATAGTTTCGAGCTTTAAAATATTATTTTAAATTATTTTCCAGGCTCGATAAATCTTAGAAAATTATTTTAGGGTGTTTGAACCCTATTATTTTATTATTAAATGATTCGGAGATTGTTTTTATTCCGAAAAATGTTCAAAAATTCATAATAAATCAACCGTTCGTCTGTTTAATACGAAACGAACGCGTACAGACTCAGAAAAATATTCCGCTTTCATTAAAAATACTTTCGAGACCCAAATCCTTTTTGTTTCGAAAGGTCGTTTGTTTTATAAGTTATTCTGAGTCGATTATTGATCGAAAAATCATATTTTTGACCTGATTTCAGTTTTAAACATATCGAGTCGACCCTTTTGACGAACTGAGTCATATGTGATATGAATTAAGTGATACATGAGTTATGTGCTTATGTGCTATGTGAATTATGTGTGTGTGTGGATTAAGAGTCCTGTGTTTGTCTGTTATATTTATATGTGGGCTATCGTATGGGTAGACGATAGGGTTTTGACGCGCCGTTCGTCAAGTAATTATCATTTAGACAATTAAAGTTCTATATTTTAATTATAGATGCGGATCATTCGAGTTGATCAAGACAAGATGTTGGATAAAGAGTGAGATAGAATGGAAGTGGATATCTGGCTTCTAGCAATCGCAGGAGCAGCATATCAGTAAGGTGTTGAAAAGCAGGACGGAGATATCTTGAGACAGAATGTCCGAATAGATGCGTCTTTGCGAGTGTGACTAACTATTAAAACCCAAAGGCAAGTACCCCTGACTTCACTTATCATTCAAGTGACGTTTATTTCAAATTATATTATGCAAGTATTGTTTTCCCTATTCTCTGTTCGGAATAGATAAATGTTTTACATATCGCTGAATTAAATAATTCTGTTTATGCAAATACTCATCTGCTATACTATATTCAGAATAGTCAAGTGATTTTACTTATCCAATTACTGGATTTATAAATGTTTTGGATTTTGAGAAAAGTGATTTGGTTGTGAATATTCCTACCCAATTTAATGGGGGAATAAAATTATTTCGGGTGTCGAGTATTATGACCCCTTTTCAATAAAAGGTTTTGAGATTTGATGGTTACTGGTAGCGTAAGAGGCCGAGGCACCGGTCCAGCGTGAGCTATTATACGGAAGTGCAATACAGAAGTGTAATATCTTACAAGGCTAGTTATGCCTTTTTCTGGCGCCCTATAGGTACCGTATGTCTTCGGGATACGGGTAGTACCTATATTTACGGTATGGCTGCGGGATACCGGTGTTGTTTCATGACTGATCATCAGGAACACCATAGTGCATAATTTGGTTCCAATCGAAATTATTATATTGATTTTGACATCTTACAAGGAATGATTTATTGAGTATTTTATTTTTGGATAAAAGATGAAATGTGGTTTTGATTCAGTTTCTTATTTTGCTGATACTTACGTTGTTGTTAAATATCAAAGGTGGTATTAGTATAGATGATTGATGTTAACTTCAGTATGGAATGTTGTGAGCATCAAAGTTCGTATTGATATCTAATTTGATATGACAGCAAAATAAGTATTAATTTCCAGAGTTCGGTTTTGAATAAAGTTTATGATTCAATCCATAATCATTGTTTCATGTTATTGTGGTTTACGATATTTCCGTAAACACTATTTTACGAGCTTTTAAGCTCTCGTCAAGATTCAAAGTATTGCTGAAGCATTTCGCTCAAAAATATCAAAATGGTTTTGAATATAATTAAGGAATCAATTCTGAGGTTCCTCCACTAGAATTTTATGATTCAGCAATTATGATTTTAACGGTTCTGCTCTGATGCAGATGTCGGTTTTATATCAAAACGACCCTATATATGTTATAATTAACTTGCTGAGCATTTCTTCCGCTCATACTTGCCTGTTTTCAAATTTAACCTCCAGTGAGGATTAGCTTGCGCTGTTTAGCTGCGTAATTCGAGGAAGCAAAGAAGAAGCTTTTGGAAGGTGGTTGATCCAGGGTTTGCGGGCTAGTGTAAGTTTTATTGTGTAAAGTTGTTTATATTATATTATATTATAGTTTTGTATTTTATTTGGGCCTAGTATACTTCATTTCGAAGTTATACTAGTGGGTTTAGTTTTGAGTTGGAATTTATTGAAAAGAGATTTAAAAGAAAGTTAAAAATTATTTGTGGAATTTGGAATTCTTGTTTCTAGAACTGTAACCTTAAAAGATCTTGGATTAGTTTGGGGTCATTTATATTAAATATCTTCCGCTGGCATTTATTTATTGATTAAACAGGTTGATTTGGATTGAGGTTTCATAGTGACGACCAAATCCCTTGACCCCGGATTTGGGGGCGTTACAAATTTGCACCTTATAAGAGTCACTTGCCATCATATATTGGTACAATTAACATGTTAACATCATGTACATGCAATTAGAAATTCTTTTACAACCTCTTAGTGCCACATTCATACAAGTCAATTTCGGTCCACCTTTTGGTTCTAATTAACCATGTAAGTCACTTTTCACCATATTAGAGTCATTTTGCACCCTATATGAGTCACTTTCAACCATATATTTTTACAAATAACATGTTAAATCATATACATACGAATTGACATCCCTTTATCACCTCTTAATTCCACTTTTATACAGGTCAATTTTGTTCCACATTTTGGTTCTAATCAACCATGTAAGTCATTTTTCACCATATTAGAGTCACTTTCCACCTTATAAGAGTCACTTTCCACCATATATACAACAATTAACATGTTAACATCATATACATCCAATTTCACATCCTTTTACCGCCTATTAATGCCACTTTCATACGAGTTCACTTTTTACAACATTTTGGCTTTAATCAACCATGTATATGTCACTTTTCACCATATTAGAGTCACTTTGCACCTTATAAGAGTCACTTTCCACCATATATACAACAATTAAATTGTTAACATCATATACTTCCAATTTCACATCCTTTTACCACTTATTAATTCCACTTTCATACAAGTTAATTTTGTATCACATTTTCGCTCTAATCAACCATGTAAGTCACTTTTCACCATATTAGAATCACTTTGCACCCTATAAGAGTCACTTGCCATCATATATTGATACAATTAACATGTTAACATCATGTACATGCAATTAGACATCCTTTAACCACCTTTTATTGCCACATTCACACAAGTCAATTTTGGTCCACATTTTGGTTCTATTTAACCATGTAAGTCAGTTTTCACCATATTAGAGTCATTTTACACCCTATATGAGTCACTTTCCACCATATATTTGTACAATTAACATGTTAACATCATATACATCCGATTTGACATCATTTTACCACCTCTTAATTCCACTTTCATTCAGGTCAATTTAGTTCCACATTTTGGTTCTAATCAACCATGTAAGTCACTTTTCTCCATATTAGAGTCACTTTGCACCTTATAAGAGTCACTTTCCACTATACATACAACAATTAACATGTTAACATCATATACATGCAATTTCACATCCTTTTACCGCCTATTAATGCCACTTTCATACAAGTTAATTTTTTACCACATTTTGCCTCTAATCAACCATGTATGTCACTTTTCACCATATTAGAGTCACTTTGCCCCCTATAAGAGTCCCTAGCACCATATATTGATACAATTAACATGTTAACATCATGTACATGCAATTACACTTCCTTTAACCACCTCCTGGTACCCCCTTTCCTAAAAGTCAATTTTGGGCCACATTTTGGCACTAATCAATCATGTAAGTGACTTCTCACCATATTATAGTCAATTTGCACCTTATAAGAGTCACTTGCCATCATATATTGGTACAATTAACATGTTAACATCATGTACATGCAATTAAAAATCCTTTTACATCTTCTTAGTGCCACATTCATACAAGTCAATTTTGGTCCACATTTTGGTTCTAATTAACAATGTAAGTCACTTTTCACCATGTTAGAGTCATTTTGCACCCTATATGAGTCACTTTCCACAATCTATATGTATTATTAACATGTTAACATCATATACATCCAATTTGACATCCTTTTACCACCTATTAGTTCTACTTTCATACAGGTCAATTTTATTCAACATTTTGGTTCTAATCAACCATGTAAGTCAGTTTTCACCATATTAGAGTCACTTTGCACCCTATAAGAGTCACTTTCCACCATATAGACAAACAATTAACATGTTAACATCATATACATCCAATTTGACATCCTTTACCCACCTCTTGATACCACTTTTATACGAGTTAATTTTGAGCAACATGTTGGCTGCAATCCACCATGTAAATCACTTTTCACCATGTTAGAGTCACTTTGCACTCTATAAGATTCACTTTGCACCATATATTACACAATTAACATGTTAATATCATATACATTCAATTTGACATCCTTTTACCACCTTTTGGTAACAGTTTTATACGAGTCAATTTTGGGTCATATTTTGGCTCTAATCAACCTTGTAACTTTACACAATATTAGAGTGATTTTGAACCCTATAAGAGTCACTTGCCACCTATATATTTGTACAATTGACATGTTAACATCGTATACATACAATTTGACATCCTTTACCCACCTCTTAATACCACTTTTATTGAGTCAATTTTGGGCAACATTTTGGCTGCAATCCACCATGTAAGTCACTTTTCACCATGTTAGAGTCACTTTTCACCCTATAAGATTCACTTATCATCACATATTACACAATTAACATGTTAACATCATATACATTCAATTTGACATCCTTTTACCACCTCTTGGTACCACTTTTATACGTGTCAATTTTGGGTAATATTTTGGCTATAATCAACCTTGTAAGAAACTTTACACAATATTAGAGTGATTTTGCACCCTATAAGAGTCACTTGCCACCATATATTTGTACAATTTACATGTTAACATCGTATACATATAATTTGACATCCTTTACCCACCTCTTGGTACCACTTTTATATGAGTCAATTTTGGGGAACATTTTTGTAACACCCCCAAATCCGGGGTCGGGGATCCGGGTTGTCATGAGTTCCATTTCCCTTAATAACACCCAATCTTAATAAATAATCAACTACTCTGAACTGTGACCCCACAATAAACACACACACCACACGTTATAGTCTCAGAGATGAACACTCAAAAATAACACAAGTCCTTATATTCCACAATTATAAACCGTTACACCTTAAAAAGGTTCTGAATAAATTTACATATTCCTTGCCATTATTACAATTCATATTATACATAAGTCTGGTTCATCAATAGTTGAAAACCTAGCCTATTGGTAGCTCCTACCTCAGCTACGGCGGCATCAACGCTTTCAGAAGACTGCATAACGTTTTCTAACCGCTTGCGAATCGGGAGCTTGGTCCTGTTCATCTTTTCTATCTGTTGTTGTGTGATGAAAGAAGAAAGCAAGAGTGAGCAGCAAGCCCACCAAAATAATATGTATAATGATTAACAATATATGAGACTTCTCATAGTACTCATGAAAGTCTTGGTCAAAAGAAACAATATATGCATAAGATAATCATTAACTAGATATAAGTTGAAAATATGAAGTTACAAGATACCCCAATATACTTATATCTTTTCCAAATATTACTTGAACTACCACCGTTCAAGTTATAATCAGTTCAAAAGTTCATTACATAGATGAGACTACAAGATAAGATTTGAATAGATTCAATCTTTGAATATCATTATAAATAATGAAGTTACGAGATACTTCATTAAATCCTGATATATATATACACCTATATATATACATTTCATACACTCCTTGAAAACCTCTGTTATGAAAATTATAAACAGAGTTGCAATATCCAATGAATTTGGAAAGGAGAAAACCTTGGCATAAACCTGATATCTTGTTGATCAGGCAAAGATACCAATAAGTAACCTTTTCTACTAGTAGATGGACGAATTCCCCACTGGTCATCACCCTGGTCTCAATAGGACCTTATGCTGGACTGCCACTCAGCCACTTATGCATTTGATGGACTCCCACTGAGCCACTTACACTATCATGGACGCCCACTGAGCCCATGTTGCTTATGCCGACTCAATAGATGGACTTACTTCCCGAACGTTGGGTAAGTAATCAAGTCATTTACCAAAACTGCAACCGTGTTGCGAATATAAAATACACCACAGAGCCGGATCCCTCAGGTTTTGAGCGAGTATTTAAATCCCCTTAAAAAGGAAGATCTTAAATATAAAAATGAGTTTTGGGATCCGCTCTAACTTTTAAAAATCATTTTGAAGACTCGAAAACACTTTAAAGAGTGTTTGGAGTAAAGCTGATTTAATGAAGTAAATCAGTCCCCAGAATATTTAGAAAATGTCTGAATATTATTATTTAAATAATATTCCCATAATGAATAATCTTTATAAAAATAATTGAAGTAGAAGTATTAAAACTTATACTTGAAACGAGTATTAAATAACCAAAGATATACTTATATGAAAGTACTATCTTTATTTGAATAATCAAAGATAAGTTTGATTATCGACACCTTATTCTTTAATAAAATAAAGAATATATCTCAGCAAATAATCGGAGTCATAGATCCTCAAATGAATATTCAAATAATATATTCATTAAATAATATAAACTGAGTCATAAGCCCTCGAATGAATATTCAAATAATATTCAATAAATAATATAAAAGAGTCATAAGCACTCGAATGAATATTCAAATAATATTCAAATAATAAAATAAAATGAGTCATAAGTCCTCAAATGAATATTCAAAATAATATTCATTTAATAAAATAAAGAAGTCATAAGCCCTCGAATGAATATTCAAAATAATATTCATTTAATAAAATAAAGAAGTCATAAGCCCTCGAATGAATATTCAAAATAATATTCATTTAAATAAAATAAAGGAGTCATAAGCCCTCGAATGAATATTCGTAATAATATTCATTAAATAAAATAAAGTTATCGAATAAACCTTATTCGATTAATAGTTTTAAAAACTATATCAATATATATATATATATATATATATATATATAAATATATATTATACTCGGGAGTCTCGCCTCCCGGTTTTAGAAAAAGTTCACATTTTGATCCCCTATACTAAGGGTATACGCAAATACCGCTTATCTCTAGCATAGGTATTATGCAACGAATAAGCATTTGAACCAACAGATATATAAATCAAGAATACGAAATAGGCATGCATATATACCATATCACATGCTACAATATATCGCAAGAATTTGCTAATAACAAATATACATTTATCACAAGATCATGCATATACACATATACATCACAACAACAGTATAACGGGTAGAAAACTTGCCTGAGCGACTGGGGGTGATAAAAGGCTCGGGACGAGTCTGGTAACCTATAAACAACAAGTAAGTTGGAATTAAACCAAAGTCACTTGTAAATCTATACTCTAACTACCTTAGACTCTAACGCTCGCTTTGCATTTACTGATTCTCTTAAGTCACTCGAGTACCCTCGGCTCCACCATTTTTTTATAATTTAACCATTACGAGTTTTAAGGCGATTCCTTCGCGAGTGTCTTACCAACTGCCTAACACTCTTACCATAATTGTTTCATACACTAATTAACCCTTTTTGGTCTTTAACCTATGTTTCAAAGTAAGGCGGGGGGAAAAGTTTCTTTCGCGAAACGCCGTTACTTAAAACGGTCGTTTCTCCTAAACCGTACATCGGAATCAAACGAACTACATATCAAAACGAAGCTCGTAACATGAACTATCTAAACATGGCAATGGTCATAATCTAGCAGGGAGTTCTCGGGTCCAAATGTTATGAACAAAAGCAGTCTAAAGTAAATCAGACATTACGACGGCTATGTTTACGCGATTACCAATATTTAAACTACTCCAATTAATCACCAACCAACTCATAACCATCAATACAACAAAAATTCACCTAAACCATACCACATCAGTCCATAATCTCCAAGGTTTTCAACTCAAACAACCACAATCAAGACCTATGAACTATAATCAAGCTTCAATTACCAAAACACTTCCAAATCAAACCAAACTACTAATAATCACAATCCATGCTTCTCATTTCACAAAACCAACCATTAAACTTACTAACAAATAAAGTAAAGGCTAGGGTTTGAAGTTTATACCTTCCTTGGGAGGTGTTAAGTTGCTAGGAAGCCTTAGGGAGCCTCCTACAAGCTTGATCTTTCCAAAGAAATCAAGAACACAAAGTTAGGCTTTGAAGTTTCTAAAAGTCCGATTTAAAGAACTGTAAAAATGAGGGTCTTACCATGATTATTTGGACGAGACTTGTGAACAAGAGTTGTAGGCCATCTCAATACCTTTCCAATGAGCTATAGAACACAATATTTGAGTGAGAAATGAAGGAGATACAGCAGTTTTAGTGTTCTGGTTCTGTTTTGGCCGAGAGCAATGGAAATGGGGGAGGAAATGCTTTTGCTTTCTTGTGTTGGTGGAATAATGTGGTGGATAATGATGGGTTGTCTTGATATTTTGCTAGGTTAATAATAAACAAATGAGTTAGTGGAAGATGATCTCACCATTTGCCATGTGTTGGTGATTTGTGGTGAGATGAGATCATCCCTAGTTAACTATATAATTAACTAGCCATTCCTTCCTAACTATCACTTGGTTTCTTGTTTGATCAACCATCCACTTGCCTTGCCACTTGCAAAGGTATTTACAAGAGTCGTTATTCATTTCTTTGTCCGGTTATCACTCAATCTCGTTGATCGTTTGCTTAAATACCTTAATGGTTTTATTGATAAAATCTTCTTGGTATTTTTAATACCTAAATTAATTCTCCTTTATAATCCTTGAATTTAAAATCCTTCATCTTAATATTAATTCCTTAAATCCCTTAATGTCTGGTGGAAATCTCGGGGAAAAATAAAAGTGCTCGTTTTCAAAATCCGACAGCTTTTACATACACTTATTTTCTTTATGGAATACTAATACGATCTTAGAATTTCCATAACAGTACTCCTATATATCGTGGTCTGATAATTTTTCTTAATCAGCATTGTCAGCAAAAGTTACTATTCATCCGGGTTTCAAAAATCTCCAAAAATTGGGGTTATTATAGTCTCCCCTCCTTAAAAGGATTCCGTCCCGGAATCAGATAGAAAACAGTTAGGGATGCTTTTCTAGCATTGTGCCTTCTAACTCTCTAGTCAATTTTCCACATTATGGTTCTACCACCAAACTCTGACTAGTTTGATAACCCTTCTCCTAAGCACTTGTCCCTTTTCGATCTATAACCCTTCTTGGTTGCTCCATATAGGTTACGTCTGGTTGCATGTCTATGCGCTCATATGCCCCTATTTATCTGGCATCCGAATTACATTTTCTTAACATTGATACGTGGAACACGTTATGAACTTGCTACATATTCGGGGGTAAGGCTAGCTCATATGCTATCTTCCCAATATGTCTTAATATATCCAAGGGTCCAACAATTCGTGGACTTAGCTTCCCTTTCTTTCCGAACCTCATCCTTCCTTTCCAAGGGAATACCTATAACAACACTAGGTCCCCCACTTCCTATTCCTTGTCCTTTCGTGTCAAATCAACATACTTCGTGTTCCCATCTTGGGCTACTACCAGCCGTCCTCTGATTAAAATCTATTATATCCTTGATCCTTTGGACTACTGCGGGTCCGAGCATCTTGCGCTCTACAACTTCATCCTAACATAAGGGAGATCGACATTGTCTTCCCTCAAGGATCTCATAAGGCAATATCTCAATACTGACATATGATCTATTATCGTAAGAAAACTCAATCCGTGTTAAGTGATCATTCCAAATTCTTTCAAGTCTATTGCACAGACTCTCATTATAGCTTTTAACATTAGAGCTTTTGCTTCTCAATACCCATTCTTTTCCAGTTCGTAATCGCTACTACCTTCCGTTCCTAATATTATACTGGTTATACTTTTGCTCGTTAGCATTCTATAACCTTTTAATAACCATGCCAACCTTAGTATCACGAATGTGTTTCCATTCCGAATACTACCACAACTTTATTACTCCTTTTTCAGTTGTTTCTATTTTCGAAAGCTTAATCCTTCATATAGAAGTAAAAGAATTTATTGAGAGATCACTATGATCATGAACACTTGTTATATCGTATAGTTAGTACAGAAGGTGGCCAGCCTTTAGTACTTGACAAGCAATTAAATAATAGATGGTATCCTACTAGGCTTCTATCACATAGATAGATTGTAATAACCCCAATTTTTGGGAAATTTTGAAACCCTTATGAATAGTGTTTTTGCTGAATGAGAAAACTTTTCATGTCACACTATGTAGGGGTTCTGATATGGATATTCTGGGATATTATTAGTACTCTATGTAGTATATAAGTGTATGTAAAAATCGTCAGAATCCAATTCCGAACACTTTGGTTTTTCCCGGAAATACCCTAGATGCGGAAAGAATTGAGTATAAGGTAACAAGATAAAAAGGATTTAAATTAAAGGATTATAATAGAGGATCATAAAAAGGAATATAATGTACTGAGAAAGGTTAAGGGAACCTAAGTAATAAGATCCCGGGTATGATCCTTCAAACGATAAACGAGAACGAAAGTTAAGCGAACCGTATAACAGATCAGCGGTCATTAGGCAAACGATTAGGAAGTTAAGCAAAGGGATTAGAGGGAATGATGTCACCCAACCAATGAGAGGAGGACAAGGAGGGAAAGATGACATCACAACATGACACAAGCATGACATGGGAAGGAAGGAGGTGTGGTTGAATGAGAACCACACAAATTCAAGGGCAACAAGGTAATTGACTAAATCAAACACAAAAACAAATCAACCAAGCCAAACAAAATCATTCTTCATCAAAATCAAAAAGAACCAAGGCATTGTTCATCCTTGCTCTCGGCTTTTTAGCTTTTTAAAGGGCAAGAATTTCAAAATCAAAGATCCAAGCATCCTAAATTGGTAAGATAATTCCCTAATCATCTTTATGCTTAGTTAGGGCTATATCATGAGTTTAAGCCATTAATTCCTTCTCAATCTTCTTCATTTAATCAAAGAAGAAGACAATGAATAGTGTTTTCAAGTATTTAACTTGAAAATTTTTCTTGTTTTCCTTGAAGATCCAAGCATTCTTAAGACTTCTCAAAGCTTCTTAAGGCTTCCTAGCTCCCCCCACCACTTCAAGGAAGGTATATCATCTCCAAACCCTAGATTCCTATGTATTATAAGATGATTTTGATTAGTAGGGTGATATTGTAGCTTGTTGTTATGATTAGAGTTTGGGATTTGAAATGGTAGTGAAATGGAATGGTAAATGTTGTTGTTTTGATTAAAAAGAACTTAAGTATGGTTAAAGTTAAGCTTAGGCATAAGTATGAATGTTAAAATTGAATTGGTTGGGGTCGTTATGATGTGGTAAGGATGGATGTTGGTTGTATGTTGGATTTGAGGTTGGTTTGTGGTTGGTTTTGAATGGTTTAAAAATTGGGAAATCGCGTAAACATAGCCGTCGTAACGTCCGATTTTCTTTAGACTGTTTTTGTGCATAACATTAGGACCCGAGAACCCCCTGCTAGATTATGACCATTGCCATGTCTAGATAGCTCATGTTACGAGCTTCGTTTTGATATGTAGTTCGTTCGATTCCGATGCACGGTTTAGGAGAAACGACCGTTTCAAGTAACGGCGTTTCGCGAACGAAACTTTTCCCCTCGCCTTACTTTGGAACATAGGTTAAAGACCGAAAAGGGTTAATTAATGTATGAAACATTATGGTAAGTGTGTTAGGCAGTTGGTAAGACACTCGCGAAGGAATCGCTTTAAAACTCGTAAAGGTTAAATTATTAAAAATGGTGGAGCCGAGGGTACTCGAGTGACTTAAGCGAGTCAGTAAGCGCAAAACAAGCGTTAGAGTCTAAGTTAGTTAAAGTATAGATTTACAAGTGACTTTGGTTTAATTCCAACTTACTTGTTGCTTATAGGTTACCAGACTCGTCCAGAGCCATTCGTAACCCCCAAGTCGCTCAGGCAAATTTTCTATCCGTTATAACTGTTGTTGTGATGTATTGGTGTATATGCATGATCTTGCGTTAAATGCATATTTGTTATAGCAAATTCTTGCGATATATTGTAGCATGTTATATGGTATATATGCATGCCTGTTTCGTATTCTGGCTATATATATCTGTTGATTCAGTTGATAATACCTATGCTAGAGGATAGCGGTAATTTGCATATACCCTTAGTATAGGGACCCAAAGGTGAAAATATTTTTTAAAACCGGGAGTCGAGGATCCCGAGTAGATTTTGTATATATGGATATAAATATATATATATATATACTTATATATATATATGGTCATAGTTTTTAAAACTATTAATCGAATAAGGTTTATTCGATAACTTTATTTTACTTAATGAATATTATTACGAATATTCATTCGAGGGCTTATGACTCTTTTATATTATTTATTGAATAATATTCGAATATTCATTCGAGGGCTTATGACTTTTTTATATTATTTATTGAATAATATTTGAATATTCATTCGAGGGCTTATGACTCAGTTTATATTATTTAATGAATATTATTTGAATATTCATTCGAGGGCTTATGACTCATTTTATATTATTTAATGAATATTATTTGAATATTCATTTGAGGATCTATGACTCCGATTATTTGCTGAGATATATTCTTTATTTTATTAAAGAATAAGGTGTCGATAATCAAACTCACTTTTGATTATTCAAATAAAGATAGTACTTTCGTATAGGTATAACTTTGGTTATTTAATATTCATTTCAAGTATAAGTTTTAAAACTTCTACTTCAATTATTTTTATAAAGACTATTCTTTATGGGAATATTATTTAAATAATAATATTCAGATATTTTCAAATATATTGGGACTGATTTATTTTGTTAAATCAGCATCACTCCAAAAATTCTTAAAAATGTTTTGCGAGTCTTCAAAATGATTTTAAAAGTTAGAGCGGATCCCAAAACTCATTTTTATATTTAAGATCTTCCTTTTTAAGGGGATTTAAATACTCGCTCAAAACCTGAGGGATCCGGCTCTGTGGTGTATTTTATATTCGCAACAAGGTTGCTGTCTTGATAAAAGAGTTTTTGATTACTTACCCAATATTTGGGAAGTAAAATTCTTGGAACAAGTTAATCCATTAACAGGCATCGCCTGGGAAATATCGATGAGTTTTCCTTTCCAACTAGATACGACTTCTTGGTGGAGCCGTATCAACAAGTTTCTACTTGGGGAAAGTGGGGACGAGCTTTACGTTTCAGAGTCATGGATTTCATCTGAACTAGGAGTGGCGTAAGTGGTCGAGTAGCGCCGGCCCAGCCTTATTATATTGGCCCAAATGGCCTGGAAGTTCCGCTAAGGCGGTCCATTCCTTAGGAGTTCAGTATTCGGTTGACAAGTAAATCCGACAGATTCTCCTCTACATGTAGAAAATGGTGGGGTTGCAATACTACGACTGATCATCGTAAGTGGTCTTCCTGGCGCGGCAAACTCCCGTAATGAGTTCATCATCCAATTGGATATTTCTGCAACACTACCCAGAGCACTTCGATAGAAAGGCTACGGTTGGGCGATTGTTGAGTGTTGGCAGGGTCAAGTTTTCAAAATGATGTTTGCATCAAATGAAGTATCTCATAACTTCATTTTATTTTGATGATATTTTAAAGGTTGAATCTATTCAAGTATTATCTTGTAGTCTCATCTATGTGACGAACTTTTAATCTAATTATAACTTGAACGGTGGTAGTTCAAGTAGTATTTGGAAAAGATATAAGTATATTGGAGTATCTTGTAACTTCATCTTTTAAACTTATATCTAGTAAATGATTATCTTATGTATGACAAAGATTTTCCGAAAAACGTTGAGACAAGGTTAGATATATGAGATCACCTTGCAACGGTATTTTTATACAGTTATACACTGGAACTCTGTGTGTATTATGCGTGGAAGAAGACTTCCAATATTTTGAAAAGTATATATATATATACTGAATATTTTGCGACTTCATCGCATTAAGATATCAACTTGGTTCATTTCTTTTGACCAAGACTTTCATGAGTACTATGAGAAGGCTCATATATTGTTAATCATTATACATATTATTTTGGTGGGCTTGCTGCTCACCCTTGCTTTCTTCTTTCATCACACAACATCAGATAGACAAGATGAACAGGACCAAGCTCCCAATTCGCGAGCGGATAGGAAGCATTCCACAGTTTCCTATAGGTGTTGAAGTCACTATAGCTGAGGTAGGGAAATACCAATAGACTAGGCTTCAACTGTTGATGTACCATATTTATGTATATTTATGAATTATAATAATGGCAAAGAAATGTAAATTTATTCAGAAAACCTTTTAAGGTGTATTGGCAGATAATTGTGGAATAAAATGACTTGTGATTATTTTTGGATGTTCATCTCTGAGACTATAACGTGTGGTGTGTGTGTTTATTGTGGGGTCACAGTACAGAGTAGTTGATTAATTATTAAGGTTGGGTGTTACTAAGGGAAATGGAACTCGTGACAACCCGGATCCCCGACCCCGGATCTGGGGGTGTTACATAGATAGTCATTCGGCAATACCTCCCCTTTCTGGAAGGGTTGTTCTTCTCAGCTTACATGAAATGAAAAGAAGAGAAAAGAACGAATTGAAGAGAATTGTATATATGAAAAAATATACTGCCACAAAATATCTGGCTTGGAACCTACCTCTGAACTATAGAGGTTTGTCATAGGAGAACAAAACATATATGTATTTATATCACCCTCAAGTATTATAGCATCGCATTTCACATGCCTAAATATTTTTGCCATTCCGTCCATCATTCTATGGACCCATGCTCTTCCTCGAGCTTATACACAATCACCTTTGAAACTCCCTCGATATCGAAAATCGAATATGGGATCTCATTCGAGACCTCATCGTTACTAGAATCCATTTCTATACCGCAACCTTCTTCGTATGGGTAATACTACTCTTTATCGATAAGAAGGAATAAATATATCATAGGTAGATAATCGACTTAATTAGTCTATCAATGATAACTTATACACCACCACGACCCGATTAGTGGTACTTACTCTCAACATCCATTCCAATACAACTCTCATGGTTGTAAGTAATCAGCTCATTACTCTCAGAATCATTCCTGCATTACTATGGCCCACCGTTGACCTACTGTAGTCATTCGTTTTCCATGAAGTTTTAATAGCTAACCATACAGAGTCCATTCATATCATATCGAATTCTTCTAAGGAGGTAACATGATCACCGTTCTTGATTCATGAAGAACACTCCTGATCCTGACGTACATTCATGACGTGAAGCAGATAAAATTGCAGAAGAGTTTCAATAAAAGCAATGATAGCAGGTTAATACCATTCTTAATCATATGCCTTCAATAGAAGACTTAACTCAAAGGTTCGTCTAGTCCTTTTTGAAATATTGTCCTGGATTATTCTCAAGATAGTACCTTCTGAGATAGATAGCCCGCTCATGGCGATTACACGAATTAAACCTTTACCAACTACTATTACGGTTGGGTATTGCACAGTCATCAGAAGGAATGTCAATCTTCCAAACCATAATACAACCTGCATAGCTTTAACCATCATCACTGTATTCCTTTGGCACAAGCGCCTATAATTATCCTCTTACCTTTAAAGTGTCGGCCACCTCTTTGGCCTTTCCTGATAGTAAAATTTCCTTACAGTCAATGTCATTTTAACCACCTCCAAATAAATTTTCTAACTTATTTCAATCACAACTTATGTGAAGATGTTTTCCTTAAAATCTGATGAGTAAAAAAAAATATTACCATTTTTCCATAAGTTATTGCCTCAGTCTTTAGAGGTTAATCACTGTCACGACTGACTCTCAATCATAATTAGACCATCTTTTTATCTTAAGTCCCAATTGCCCTGAACAACTTCGACCATTACTGGTTCGATCCATACCTTCTCGTGGTTTAACACGTGCCCCACTTGGCATCATTATAATTACGTCATATTTCCTTTATCAACATTTCTATTTTTGAGAATTTTGAATATTACCTTTCTCCTTGTAAAACCTCTAAGGTTATCCTTGAATCGTTCCTCCTGTATTCCCTAGATACAGGGCATATCAAGATACCATTTATTAATACCAGAATCATTGTCTATATACTTCTGAAAAAATTTTCCACTGATTCTTAAAGGTTGTTATTACCTTAATCCTTTCCAATTCATACTGTCAAAACTTATACTATCCCTATTAAGGGTGAAATGCCAACCTTTATGCATTCCCCTAGGGTTCGTTTTAAGTTACCGATGTTCTATCCTTAATTCCACCTTTAAAAAGGTACAAGCATCCTTCCATGGATAAATAAAGTCATATATCCCTGATAAGGGTATCTTATTCAATTATTTCCACCTCGATAGTCTATACCGAATTTCACAATAGCATCCTTATTCAAGTTAAGGTCAATCCACATGGCCTCCAAAAGATAAAAATGGTTATCCGCTTTTCTTTCCTGATTTGGTAATGATCACATGGATGATCTGGAAGATATTGGTCGTGTTCAACGTGAACTTCTTCTTAATAAATCCTTATTTACTTTTGTTGTTTATCTCAACAGTCATCTCAATGTTGGGATATCTTTCATACCTGGCGTCTCCCTTCTTGGGTATCAAGCCACCGGTCTTACACTTCACATTCTTGAAGGTCACTTCCTTCATCCAATTTTCCTAATTTCTTACTTCCTTGTCTCCTCAGTCTATCCGCGTCTCAATATTTATCCTTCGAACTATCTCAAGGTTTCCTCAAATCCTCCCAACTTACAGGGGATAAAATATATTTATCTCTTATGCCTTCAACCATCAATTTAACTCATGGTGAATCACCCTCATCCTGACGATTACATACTTTTCTATTTCTATTGCTACGAGTCTTTAGGGTTTCCTCATACCCAACTTCCTTATCATTCCTCAAACTCTATTGCCTTTATATTCCTTTCCACTTCAGTTTCTTTTTATTTTCCTTTCTCTTATCATTATTTTATGAACCAACACAACATAAGCATTGATTTCAAATATCCCGTCATTCTGGATTCGTGTCCTCAGAACGAATCTTGATAACTTTTACAACTTAGATTCATAATTCATCATACTCATCCGCTTTTGTTCTAGCTCCAAAGCTTTTACACTACCTCCATAACCTTGGGAAGTACTTTCCCGAAAATAATTGTCTGAACTTAAATCAGTTTATTATAATCTCTTGCTCCGTGCCTTCCTTGGCCTTTCACCAGCGGGTAGCCTCTCTCTTACGGGGGTAAGTGACAAAAACAGTCTTTTGTGCTTCGTCAATCATTTAGAATCTCAAATAATTCCTATATTTCCTTTAGCCAGGCTCTTGCCTCGACTGGGTCAAACTGTTCCTTGGAACTCTGAGAGCTTAGCGACTTAAAGGTCATGAAAGAATTTCTCACCGTATTGTTTCCTCAGGGTGGTGGTTGGGGATAATAGTCTAAGTTCTGTCTAGACTGGTCCATAAATTGTCGTATAGGAGTACCATCTCGGGTCTCCTTTCCTTACTCGACTTTCTGTTTCCTTAGTATGAAATGTTTCAACCTTCTCCCATAATCGGGGTTATCTTATACATTAAAAACCTTGTTTTCCACTCTATTATGTTATGGGTTCTTTCTTTCTTGATGGCAACCTCCCTGACTATCACATTCAGGGTTTGCCCTAAATCTTATTCCTCAAACTATGGCTCTCATCTAAGTTCTCATCCTTAAGCTCTTAAACTTTTGAAACCCAATTTCTGTAGGAACACCTCACTATCCCCTTATCATCTTTCTCGGTGTGGATCTCTTCTCCAGTCATTGACTCTCTGCCTTCATTCATCACTTTTTCTGGCACAATATGTTCTTTTCCAAAAATTCGGTCTGTATTGCAATCTCAAACAGCTTTTCGGTACCGGCTCCGGTTACCTTCACTTCTATTTCCATTTTCTCAAAATCTCTTATAAACTATCCCAAAGACATTATCATCTTGGGTCTCTCCTTTTTACTAAGGGCATCAGCCACCACATTGGCTTTCCCCGAATGATAAAGAATCTCCCAATCATAATTCTTGATTAGCTCTAACCGCCTCCTCTGGCGTATGTTGAGCTCTTTCTACGTAATAATATACTAGAGCTCCTATGGTTTGTGTAAATCTTGCACTTCTCTCCATACAAGTAGTGCCTCCAATCTTTAGGGAAAAACTATTGCCACGAGCCCAAGCTCATGGGTGGGGATATCGAATTTTATATTCCCTTAATTGTCTTGATGCGTACGTGATTACCTTGTTGTGCTGTATAAGAAGCACCCTAATTCCTTATGTGAAGCGTCACTACACATCACAAAATCTCCTTTTCCATCCGGCAATGCCATCATAGGGTCGTCACCAATCTTTGCTTCAGTTCTTGAAAGTTATTCTCGTATTTCTCTGTCCATTCAAACTTCTCAGTCTTACGAGTAAGTCGCGTTAAAGGGGGCTACTATCTTTACAAACTTGAACGAACCTCCGATAGTGACCGACCAATTCTACCTCTGGTAGTCGACCTAACCATGGTCATCAATTCATCAGTGGTCCTTTATTCATTCTTGTCAGGATCCTCCATGGGATCCTCCTCAGCAACTATCCCTTCTAGGACAACATCCTCAACATGAACATCATCCGATCCCGCGTTAGGACGCTCTATCGGATCCATAATCTGATCCCCAATAAGTAATAAAACATCATCGCGTTGTTGCTCCTCAACCTCAGGGTTCGGAGTCCCGCTACCATATACGATAACGAACTACACTTCTATCACGATATTTATAAGGGTTCCCATAAGGGTTTTAACTGTCAGTACTACGTTAGGTAGCCCGACTAGGAACTTGGCAAGAGTTCTTATTATCTTAGTGAACTTATTATCTTAACGTCACATCATCTCTGAGGTTTATAACGCTTAGCTCTGATACCACTTCTGTAACACCCCCAAATCCGGGGTCGGGATCCGGGTTGTCAAGAGTTCCATTTCCCTTAATAACACCCAATCTTAATAAATAATCAACTACTCTGTACTGTGACCCCACAATAAACACACACACCACACGTTATAGTCTCAGAGATGAACACTCAAAAATAACACAAGTCCTTATATTCCACAATTATAAACCGTTACACCTTAAAAAGGTTCTGAATAAATTTACATATTCCTTGCCATTATTACAATTCATATTTTACATAAGTCTGGTTCATCAATAGTTGAAAACCTAGCCTATTGGTAGCTCCTACCTCAGCTACGGCGGCATCAACGCTTTCAGAAGACTGCATAATGTTTTCTAACCGCTTGCGAATCGGGAGCTTGGTCCTGTTCATCTTTTCTATCTGTTGTTGTGTGATGAAAGAAGAAAGCAAGGGTGAGCAGCAAGCCCACCAAAATAATATGTATAATGATTAACAATATATGAGCTTTCTCATAGTACTCATGAAAGTCTTGGTCAAAAGAAATGAACCAAGTTTGATATCTTAATGCGATGAAGTCACAAAATATTCAGTATATATACATATATACTTTTCAAAATCTTAGAAGTCCTCTTCCATGCATAATATACACAGAGTTCCAGTTTATAACTGTATAAAAATATCGTTGCAAGGTGATCTCATATATCTACCCTTGTCTCAACGTTTTTCTGAAAATCTATGATATGCATAAGATAATCATTAACTAGATATAAGTTGAAAATATGAAGTTACAAGATACCCCAATATACTTATATCTTTTCCAAATATTACTTGAACTACCACCGTTCAAGTTATAATCAGTTCAAAAGTTCATCACATAGATGAGACTACAAGACAAGATTTGAATAGATTCAATCTTTGAATATCATTATAAATAATGAAGTTACGAGATACTTCATTAAATCCCGATATATATATACACCTATATATATACATTTCATACACTCCTTGAAAACCTCTGTTATGAAAATTATAAACAGAGTTGCAATATCCAATGAATTTGGAAAGGAGAAAACCTTGGCATAAACCTGATATCTTGCTGATCAGGCAAAGATACCAATAAG
The DNA here is from genome assembly GCF_009905375.1 of Apium graveolens. Lineage (NCBI taxonomy): Eukaryota > Viridiplantae > Streptophyta > Magnoliopsida > Apiales > Apiaceae > Apium > Apium graveolens. Next base: position 288,457,151 of record NC_133651.1, read on the forward strand.
TAACCTTTTCTACTAGTAGATGGACGAATTCCCCACTGGTCATCACCCTGGTCTCAATAGGACCTTATGCTGGACTGCCACTCAGCCACTTATGCATTTGATGGACTCCCACTGAGCCACTTACACTATCATGGACGCCCACTGAGCCCATGTTGCTTATGCCGACTCAATAGATGGACTTACTTCCCGAACGTTGGGTAAGTAATCAATTCATTTACCAAAACTGCAACCGTGTTGCAAATATAAAATATACCACAGAGCCGGATCCCTCAAGTTTTGAGCGAGTATTTAAATCCCCTTAAAAAGGAAGATCTTAAATATAAAAATGAGTTTTGGGATCCGCTCTAACTTTTAAAAATCATTTTGAAGACTCGAAAACACTTTAAAGAGTGTTTGGAGTAAAGCTGATTTAATGAAGTAAATCAGTCCCCAGAATATTTAAAAAATGTCTGAATATTATTATTTAAATAATATTCCCATAAAGAATAATCTTTATAAAAATAATTGAAGTAGAAGTATTAAAACTTATACTTGAAACGAGTATTAAATAACCAAAGATATACTTATATGAAAGTACTATCTTTATTTGAATAATCAAAGATAAGTTTGATTATCGACACCTTATTCTTTAATAAAATAAAGAATATATCTCAGCAAATAATCGGAGTCATAGATCCTCAAATGAATATTCAAATAATATATTCATTAAATAATATAAACTGAGTCATAAGCCCTCGAATTATTATTCAAATAATATTCAATAAATAATATAAAAGAGTCATAAGCACTCGAATGAATATTCAAATAATATTCAAATAATAAAATAAAAGGAGTCATAAGTCCTCAAATGAATATTCAAAATAATATTCATTTAATAAAATAAAGAAGTCATAAGCCCTCGAATGAATATTCAAAATAATATTTATTTAATAAAATAAAGAAGTCATAAGCCCTCGAATGAATATTCAAAATAATATTCATTTAAATAAAATAAAGGAGTCATAAGCCCTCGAATGAATATTCAAAATAATATTCATTTAAATAAAATAAAGGAGTCATAAGCCCTCGAATGAATATTCGTAATAATATTCATTAAATAAAATAAAGTTATCGAATAAACCTTATTCGATTAATAGTTTTAAAAACTATATCAATATATATATATATATATATATATATATAAATATATATTATACTCGGGAGTCTCGCCTCCCGGTTTTAGAAAAAGTTCACATTTTGATCCCCTATACTAAGGGTATACGCAAATACCGCTTATCTCTAGCATAGGTATTATGCAACGAATAAGCATTTGAACCAACAGATATATAAATCAAGAATACGAAACAGGCATGCATATATACCATATCACATGCTACAATATATCGCAAGAATTTGCTAATAACAAATATGCATTTATCACAAGATCATGCATATACACATATACATCACAACAACAGTATAACGGGTAGAAAACTTGCCTGAGCGACTGTGGGTGATAAAAGGCTCGGGACGAGACTGGTAACCTATAAACAACAAGTAAGTTGGAATTAAACCAAAGTCACTTGTAAATCTATACTCTAACTACCTTAGACTCTAACGCTCGCTTTGCGCTTACTGATTCTCTTAAGTCACTCGAGTACCCTCGGCTCCACCATTTTTTTATAACCATTACAAGTTTTAAGGCGATTCCTTCGCGAGTGTCTTACCAACTGCCTAACACTCTTACCATAATTGTTTCATACACTAATTAACCCTTTTTGGTCTTTAACCTATGTTTCAAAGTAAGGCGGGGGGGAAAGTTTCGTTCGCGAAACGCCGTTACTTAAAATGGCCGTTTCTCCTAAACTGTACATCGGAATCAAACGAACTACATATCAAAACGAAGCTCGTAACATGAACTATCTAAACATGGCAATGGTCATAATCTAGCAGGGAGTTCTCGGGTCCAAATGTTATGAACAAAAGCAGTCTAAAGTAAATCGGACATTACGACGGCTATGTTTACACGATTACCAATGTTTAAACTACTCCAATTAATCACCAACCAACTCATAACCATCAATACAACAAAACTTCACCTAAACCATACCACATCAGTCCATAATCTCCAAGGTTTTCAACTCAAACAACCACAGTCAAGACCTATGAACTATAATCAAGCTTCAATTACCAAAACACTTCCAAATCAAACCAAACTACTAATAATCACAATCCATGCTTCTCATTTCACAAAACCAACCATTAAACTTACTAACAAATAAAGTAAAGGCTAGGGTTTGAAGTTTATACCTTCCTTGGGAGGTGTTAAGTTGCTAGGAAGCCTTAGGGAGCCTCCTACAAGCTTGATCTTTCCAAAGAAATCAAGAACACAAAGTTAGGCTTTGAAGTTTGTAAAAGTCAGATTTAAAGAACTGTCCAAATGAGGGTCTTACCATGATTATTTGGACGAGACTTGTGAACAAGAGTTGTAGGCCATCTCAATACCTTTCCAATGAGCTATAGAACACAATATTTAAGTGAGAAATGAAGGAGATACAGCAGTTTTAGTGTGCTGGTTCTGTTTTGGCCGAGAGCAATGGAAATGGGGGAGGAAATGCTTTTGCTTTCTTGTCTTGGTGGAATAATGTGGTGGATAATGATGGGTTGTCTTGATATTTTGCTAGGTTAATAATAAACAAATGAGTTAGTGAAAGATGATCTCACCATTTGCCATGTGTTGGTGATTTGTGGTGAGATGAGATCATCCCTAGTTAACTATATAATTAACTAGCCATTCCTTCCTAACTATCACTTGGTTTCTTGTTTGATCAACCATCCACTTGCCTTGCCACTTGCAAAGGTATTTACAAGAGTCGTTATTCATTTCTTTGTCCGGTTATCACTCAATCTCGTTGATCGTTTGGTTAAATACCTTAATGGTTTTATTGATAAAATCTTCTTGGTATTTTTAATACCTAAATTAATTCTCCTTTATAATCCTTGAATTTAAAATCCTTCATCTTAATATTAATTCCTTAAATCCCTTAATGTCTGATGGAAATCTCGGGGAAAAATAAAAGTGCTCGTTTTCAAAATCCGACAGCTTTTACATACACTTATTTTCTTTATGGAATACTAATACGATCTTAGAATTTCCATAACAGTACTCCTATATATCGTGGTCTGATAATTTTTCTTAATCAGCATTGTCAGCAAAAGTTACTATTCATCCGGGTTTCAAAAATCTCCAAAAATTGGGGTTATTATAATTTTGGCTGCAATCCACCATGTAAGTTACTTTTCACCATGTTAGAGTCACTTTGCACCCTATAAGATTCACTTAGCACCATATATTACACAATTAACATGTTAACATCATATACATTCAATTTGACATCCTTACGAGTCAATTTTGGGCATATTTTTTGCTCAAATCAACCTTGTAAGTAACTTTACACCATATTAGAATGATTTTGCGCCCTATAAGGCTTACATGCCACCATATATTAGTATGATTCACATGTTAACATCGTATAAATTCAATTTGACATACTTCACCCACCTCTTGGTACCACTATTATACGAGTCAATTTTGGGCAACATTTTGGCTGTTATCCACCATGTAAGTCAGTTTTCACCATGTTAGAGTCACTTTGCACCCTATAAGATTCACTTAGCACCATATATTACATAATTAACATGTTAAAATCATATACATTCAATTTGACATCCTTTTACCCGATCTTGGTACCACTTTTATACGAGTCAATTTTGGGTCACATCTTGGCTTTAATCGACCTTGTAAGTAACTTTACACCATATTAGAGTGATTTTGCACACTATAAGAGTCACTTGCCACCATATATTTGTACAATTGATATGTTAAGAATGAATACATGCAATTTGACACCCTTTACCCACCTCTTGGTACCACTTTTATACGAGTCAATTTTGGGCAACATTTTGGCTGGAATCCACCATGTAAGTCACTTTTCACCATGTTAGAGTCACTTTGCACCCTATAAAATTCACTTAGCACCATATATTACACAATTAACATGTTAAAATCACATACATTCAATTTGACATCCTTTTACCACATCTTGGCACCACTTTTATACGAGTCAATTTTGGGCCACAATTTGGCTTTAATGAACCTTGTAAGTAAGTTTACGCCATATTAGAGTGATTTTCACCCTATAAGAGTCACTTGCCACTATATATTTGTACAATTGACATGTTAACATCGTATACATGCAATTTGACATCCTTTACCCACCTCTTGATACCACTTTTATACGTGTCAATTTTGGGCAACATGTTGGCTGCAATCCACCATGTAAATCACTTTTCACCATGTTAGAGTCACTTTGCACTCTATAAGATTCACTTTGCACCATATATTACATAATTAACATGTTAATATCATATGCTTTCAAGTTGACATCCTTTTACCACCTTTTGGTACCACTTTTATACGAGTCAATTTTTGGTCATATTTTGGCTCTAATCAACCTTGTAACTTTATACAATATTAGAGTGATTTTGCACCCTATAAGAGTCACTTGCCACCTATATATTTGTACAATTGACATGTTAACATCGTATATATACAATTTGACATTCTTTACCCACCTCTTAATACCACTTTTATATGAGTCAATTTTGGGCAACATTTTGGCTGCAATCCACCATGTAAGTCACTTTTCACCATGTTAAAGTCACTTTGCACCCTATAAGATTCACTTATCACCACATATTACACAATTAACATGTTAACATCATATACATTCAATTTTAATCCTTTTACCACCTCTTGGTACCACTTTTATACTTGTCAATTTTGGGTAATATTTTGGCTAATCAACCATGTAAGAAACTTTACACAATATTAGAGTGATTTTGCACCATATAAGAGTCACTTGCCACCATATATTTGTACAATTTACATGTTAACATCGTATACATACAATTTGACATCCTTTACCCACTTCCTGGTACCACTTTTATATGAGTCAATTTTGGGGAACATTTTGGCTGCAATCCACCATGTAAGTTACTTTTCACCGTGTTAGAGTCACTTTGCACCCTATAAGATTCACTTAACACCATATATTACACAATTAACATGTTAACATCATATACATTGAATTTGACATCCTTACGAGTCAATTTTGGGCTTGTAAGTAACTTTACACCATATTAGAATGATTTTGCGCCCTATAAGGCTCACATGCCACCATATATTAGTATGATTGAATTGTTAACATCGTATAAATTCAATTTGACATCCTTCACCCACCTCTTGGTACCACTTTTATACGATTCAATTTTGGGCAACATTTTGGCTGTTATCCACCATGTAAGTCACTTTTCACCATGTTAGAGTCACTTTGCACCCTATAAGATTCACTTAGCACCATATATTACACAATTAACATGTTAAAATCATATACATTCAATTTGACATCCTTTTACCAGATCTTGGTACCACTTTTATACGAGTCAATATTGGGCCACATTTTGGCTTTAATCGACCTTGTAAGTAACTTTACACCATATTAGAGTGATTTTGCACACTATAAGAGTCACTTGCCACCATATATTTGTACAATTGACATGTTAACAATGAATACATGCAATTTGACACCCTTTACCCACCTCTTGGTACCACTTTTATACGACTCAATTTTGGGCAATATTTTGGCTGCATTCCACCATGTAAGTCACTTTTCACCATGTTAGAGTCACTTTGCACCCTATAAGATTCACTTAGCAGCATTTATTACACAATTAACATGTTAACATCATATACATTCAATTTGACATCCTTTTACCACCTCTTGGTACCACTTTTATACGGGTCAATTTTGGGAAATATTTTGGCTCTAATCAATCTTGTAAGTAACTGTACACAATATTAAAATGATTTTGCACCCTATAAGAGTCACTTGCCACCATATATTTGTACAATTGACATGTTAACATTGTATACATACAATTTGACATCCTTTACCCTCCTCTTGGTACCACTTTTATATGAGTCAATTTTGGGCAACATTTTGGCTGCAATTCACCAAGTGACTTTTCACCATGTTAGAGTCACTTTGCACCCTATAAGATTCACTTAGCACCATATATTACACAATTAATATGTTAAAATCATATACATTCAATTTGACATCCTTTTACCACATCTTGGCACCACTTTTATACGAGTCAATTTTGGGCCACAATTTGGCTCTAATCAAACTTGTAAGTAACTTTACGCCATATTAGAGTGATTTTCACCCTATAAGAGTCACTTGCCACCATATATTTGTACAATTGACATGTTAACATCGTATACATGCAATTTGACATCCTTTACCCACCTCTTGATACCACTTTTATACGTGTCAATTTTGGGCAACATGTTGGCTGCAATCCACCATGTAAATCACTTTTCACCATGTTAGAGTCACTTTGCACTCTATAAGATTCACTTTGCACCATATATTACATAATTAACATGTTAATATCATATGCATTCAAGTTGACATCCTTTTACCACCTTTTGGTACCACTTTTATACGAGACAATTTTTGGTCATATTTTGGCTCTAACCAATCTTGTAACTTTACACAATATTAGAGTGATTTTGCACCCTATAAGAGTCACTTGCCACCTATATATTTGTACAATTGACATGTTAACATCGTATACATACAATTTGACATCCTTTACCCACCTCTTAATACCACTTTTATATGAGTCAATTTTGGGCAACATTTTGGCTGCAATCCACCATGTAAGTCACTTTTCACCATGTTAGAGTCACTTTGCACCCTATAAGATTCACTTATCACCACATATTACACAATTAACATGTTAACAACATATACATTCAATTTGACATCCTTTTACCACCTCTTGGTACCACTTTTATACGTGTCAATTTTGGGTAATATTTTGGCTAATCAACCGTGTAAGAAACTTTACACAATATTAGAGTGATTTTGCACCCTATAAGAGTCACTTGCCACCATATATTTGTACAATTTACATGTTAACATTGTATACATACAATTTGACATCCTTTACCCACCTCTTGGTACCACTTTTATATGAGTCAATTTTGGGGAACATTTTGGCTGCAATCCACCATGTAAGTTACTTTTCACCATGTTAGAGTCACTTTGCACCCTATAAGATTCACTTAGCACCATATATTACACAATTAACATGTTAAAATCATATACATTCAATTTGACATCCTTTTACCAGATCTTGGTACCACTTTTATACGAGTCAATTTTGGGCCACATTTTGGCTTTAATCGACCTTGTAAGTAACTTTACACCATATTAGAGTGATTTTGCACACTATAAGAGTCACTTGCCACCATATATTTGTACAATTGAATGTTAACAATGAATACATGCAATTTGACACCCTTTACCCACCTCTTGGTACCACTTTTATACGACTCAATTTTGGGCAACATTTTGGCTGCATTCCACCATGTAAGTCACTTTTCACCATGTTAGAGTCACTTTGCACCCTATAAGATTCACTTAGCAGCATTTATTACACAATTAACATGTTAACATCATATACATTCAATTTGACATCCTTTTACCACCTCTTGGTACCACTTTTATACGGGTCAATTTTGGGAAATATTTTGGCTCTAATCAACCTTGTCAGTAACTGTACACAATATTAAAATGATTTTGCACCCTATAAGAGTCACTTGCCACCATATATTTGTACAATTGACATGTTAACATTGTATACATACAATTTGACATCCTTTACCCTCCTCTTGGTACCACTTTTATATGAGTCAATTCTGGGCAACATTTTGGCTGCAATTCACCAAGTGACTTTTCACCATGTTAGAGTCACTTTGCACCCTATAAGATTCACTTAGCACCATATATTACACAATTAATATGTTGAAATCATATACATTCAATTTGACATCATTTTACCACATCTTGGCACCACTTTTATACGAGTCAATTTTGGGCCACAATTTGGCTCTAATCAAACTTGTAAGTAACTTTACGCCATATTAGAGTGATTTTCACCCTATAAGAGTCACTTGCCACCATATATTTGTACAATTGACATGTTAACATCGTATACATGCAATTTGACATCCTTTACCCACCTCTTGATACCACTTTTATACGTGTCAATTTTGGGCAACATGTTGGCTGCAATTCACCATGTAAATCACTTTTCACCATGGTAGAGTCACTTTGTACTCTATAAGATTCACTTTGCACCATATTTTACATAATTAACATGTTAATATCATATGCATTCAAGTTGACATCCTTTTACCACCTTTTGGTACCACTTTTATACGAGACAATTTTTGGTCATATTTTGGCTCTAATCAACCTTGTAACTTTACACAATATTAGAGTGATTTTGCACCCTATAAGAGTCACTTTCCACCTATATATTTGTACAATTGACATGTTAACATCATATACATACAATTTGACATCCTTTACCCACCTCTTAATACCACTTTTATATGAGTCAATTTTGGGCAACATTTTGGCTGCAATCCACCATGTAAGTCACTTTTCACCATGTTAGAGTCACTTTGCACCCTATAAGATTCACTTATCACCACATATTACACAATTAACATGTTAACATCATATGCATTCAATTTGACATCCTTTTACCACCTCTTGGTACCACTTTTATACGTGTCAATTTTGGGTAATATTTTGGGTAATCAACCATGTAAGAAACTTTACACAATATTAGAGTGATTTTGCACCCTATAAGAGTCACTTGCCACCATATATTTGTACAATTTACATGTTAACATCGTATACATACAATTTGACATCCTTTACCCACCTCTTGGTACCACTTTTATATGAGTCAATTTTGGGGAAAATTTTGGCTGCAATCCACCATGTAAGTTACTTTTCACCATGTTAGAGTCACTTTGCACCCTATAAGATTCAATTAACACCATATATTACACAATTAACATGTTAACATCATATACATTGAATTTGACATCCTTACGAGTCAATTTTGGGCATATTTTGGCTCAAATCAACCTTGTAAGTAACTTTACACCATATTAGAATGATTTTGCGCCCTATAAGGCTCACATGCCACCATATATTAGTATGATTGACATGTTAACATCGTATAAATTCAATTTGACATCCTTCACCCACCTCTTGGTACCACTTTTATACGAGTCAATTTTGGGCAACATTTTGGCTGTTATCCACCATGTAAGTCACTTTTCACCATGTTAGAGTCACTTTGCACCCTATAAGATTCACTTAGCACCATATATTACACAATTAACATGTTAAAATCATATACATTCAATTTGACATCCTTTTACCAGATCTTGGTACCACTTTTATACGAGTCAATTTTGGGCCACATTTTGGCTTTAATCGACCTTGTAAGTAACTTTACACCATATTAGAGTGATTTTGCACACTATAAGAGTCACTTGCCACCATATATTTGTACAATTGACATGTTAACAATGAATACATGCAATTTGACACCCTTTACCCACCTCTTGGTACCACTTTTATACGAGTCAATTTTGGGCAACATTTTGGCTGCATTCCACCATGTAAGTCACTTTTCACCATGTTAGAGTCACTTTGCACCCTATAAGATTCACTTAGAAGCATTTATTACACAATTAACATATTAACATCATATACATTCAATTTGACATCCTTTTACCAGATCTTGGTACCACTTTTATACGAGTCAATTTTGGGCCACATTTTGGCTTTAATCGACCTTGTAAGTAACTGTACACAATATTAAAATGATTTTGCACCCTATAAGAGTCACTTGCCACCATATATTTGTACAATTGACATGTTAACATTGTATACATACAATTTGACATCTTTTACCCTCCTCTTGGTACCACTTTTATATGAGTCAATTTTGGGCAACATTTTGGCTGCAATTCACCAAATGACTTTTCACCATGTTAGAGTCACTTTGCACCCTATAAGATTCACTTAGCACCATATATTACACAATTAATATGTCAAAATCATATACATTCAATTTGACATCCTTTTACCACATCTTGGCACCACTTTTATACGAGTCAATTTTGGGCCACAATTTGGCTCTAATCAACCTTGTAAGTAACTTTACGCCATATTAGAGTGATTTTCACCCTATAAGAGTCACTTGCCACCATATATTTGTACAATTGACATGTTAACATCATATACATGCAATTTGACATCCTTTACCCACCTCTTGATACCACTTTTATACGAGTCAATTTTGGGCAACATGTTGGCAGCAATCCACCATGTAAATCACTTTTCACCATGTTAGAGTCACTTTGCACTCTATAAGATTCACTTTGCACCATATATTACATAATTAACATGTTAATATCATATGCTTTCAAGTTGACATCCTTTTACCACCTTTTGGTACCACTTTTATACGAGTCAATTTTTGGTCATATTTTGGCTCTAATCAACCTTGTAACTTTATACAATATTAGAGTGATTTTGCACCCTATAAGAGTCACTTGCCACCTATATATTTGTACAATTGACATGTTAACATCGTATACATACAATTTGACATCCTTTACCCACCTCTTAATACCACTTTTATATGAGTCAATTTTGGGCAACATTTTGGCTGCAATCTACCATGTAAGTCACTTTTCACCATGTTAGAGTCACTTTGCACCCTATAAGATTCACTTATCACCACATATTACACAATTAACATGTTAACATCATATACATTCAATTTGATATCCTTTTACCACCTCTTGGTACCACTTTTATATGTGTCAATTTTGGGTAATATTTTGGCTAATCAACCATGTAAGAAACTTTACACAATATTAGAGTGATTTTGCACCCTATAAGAGTCAATTGCCACCATATATTTGTACAATTTACATGTTAACATCGTATACATACAATTATTGGTATAATTGATATGTTAACATCATACACATGAATTTGACATCTTTTACCCACCTCTTGGTACAACTTTTATATGAGAAAAATTTGGGACATATTTTGGCTACAATCAAGCATGTAAGTCACTTTTCACCATGCTAGAGTCAGTTTGCACCCTAGAAGAGTCACTTGGAACCATATATTATACAATTAACATGTTAACATCATATGCGTCCACTTTGACATCCTTTTACCAACTCTTTGTACCACTTTTACACGAGTCAATATTGGACAACATTTTATCTCTAATCAATTTTGTAAGTAACTTTACACAATATTAGAGTGAATTTTAAGCCTATAAGAGTCACTTGCCACCATATATTTTTACAATTGACATTTTAACATCATAAAAATGCAATTTGACATCCTTTACCCACCTTTTGGTACAATTTTTATACTAGTCAATTTTGGGCAATATTTAGCTTGCAATCCACCATGTAAGTCACTTTTCACCATGTTAGAGTCACTTTACACCTTGTAAGATTCACTTAGCACCATATATTACACTATTAACATGTTAACATCATATACAATTAATTTGACATCCTTACGAGTCAATTTTGGGCATATTTTGGCTCAAATCAACCTTGTAAGTAACTTTACACCATATTAGAATGATTTTGCGCCCTATAAGGCTCATATGCCACCATATATTAGTATGATTGACATCGTTTTACCACCTCATGGTACCACTTTTATACGAGTCTATTTTAGGCAATATTTTGGCTACAATCCACCATGTAAGTCACCTTTCACCATGTCAGAGTCACTTTACACCCTATAAGATTTACTTGGCACCATATATTACACAATTAACCTTGTTAGAGTGATTTTGCACCCTACAGGAGTCACTTGCCAACATATATTGGTACAAGTAACATGTTAACATCATATACATCCAATTTGACATCCTTTTACCACATTTTGGTACCACTTTCATACTATTCAATTTTTGGTCACATTTTGGCTCTAATCAGGCATGCAAGTCACTTTTCACTGTACTAGAGTCAATTTTCACCCTATAAGAGTCACTTGTCACAATATATTGGTATAATTGACATGTTAACATCATATACATGCAATTTGACATCCTTTACCCACCTCTTGGTACCACTTTAATACGAGAAAAATTTGGGACACATTTTGGCTGAAATCAACCATGTAAGTCACTTTTCACCATGCTAGAGTCACTTTGCACCCTATAAGAGTCACTTGGTACCGTATATTATACAATTAACATGTTAAAATCATATTCTTCCACTTTGACATCCTTTTACCAACTCTTGGTACGACTTTTTATACGAGTCAATATTGGACAACATTTTGTCTCTAATCAATCTTGTAAGTAACTTTACAAAATATTAGAGTGATTTTGTGCCCTATAAGAGTCACTTCCCTCCATATATTTATAAAATTAACATGTTAACATCGTACACATGCAATTTGACATCCTTCACCCACCTCTTGGTACCACTTTTATACAACTCAATTTTGGGCAATATTTTGGCTGCGATCCATCATGTAAGTCGTTTTTCACCATGTTAGAGTCAATTTACACCCTATAAGATTCACTTGGCATAATATATTACACAATTAACATGTTAACATCATATACTTCCACTTTGACATCCTTTTACCAACTCTTGGTACAACTTTTATACGAGTCAATATTGGACAACATTTTGTCTCTAATCAATCTTGTAAGTAACTTTACACAATATTAGAGTGATTTTGCACCCTATAAGAGTCACTTGCCACCATATATTTGTACAATTGACATGTTAATATCGTGTACATGCAATTTGACATCCTTTACACACCTCTTGGTACCACTTTTATACGAGTCAATTTTGGGCAATATTTTGGCTGCAATTCACCATGTAAGTCACCTTTCACCATGTCAGAGTCACTTTACACCCTATAAGATTCACTTGGCACCATATATTACACAATTAACATGTTAACATCATACACATCCAATTTGACATCCTTTTACCACATCTTGGTACCACTTTTATAGTAGTCAATGTTGGGCCATATTTTGGCTCTAATAAACCTTTTTAGTAACTTTACACCATATTAGAGTGATTTTGCACCCTATAAGAATCACTTGCCATCATATATTTATACAATTGATATATTAATATCGTATACATGCAATTTGACATCCTTTACCCACCTCTTGGTACCACTTTTATACGACTCTATTTTGGACAAGAATTTGGTTGCAATCCACCATGTAAGTCACCTTTCACCTTGTCAGAGTCACTTTACACCCTATAAGATTCATTGGCACCATATATTACATAATTAACATGTTAACATCATATCCATCCAATTTGACATCCTTTTACCACCTCTTGGTACCACTTTTATACGAGTCAATATTTTGCCACATTTTGGCTCTAATCAACCTTGTAAGTAACTTTACACCATATTAGAGTGATTTTGCACTATATAAGAGTCACTTGCCACCATATAATTGTACAATTGACATTTTAATATCTTATACATATAATTTAACATCCTCTACCCACCTCTTGGTACCACTTTTATACGAGTCAATTTTGGCCAATATTTTGGTTGTAATCCACCATGTAAGTCATTTTTCTCCATGTTAGAGTCACTTTACACCCTATAAGATTTACTTGGCACCATATATTACACAATTAACATGTCAACATCATATACATCCAATTTGACATCCTTTTACCACCTCTTGGTACCACTTTTATACGGGTCAATTTTTTGCCACATTTTGGCTCTAATCAACATTGTAAGAAACTTTACACCATATTGGAGTGATTTTGCACCCTATAAAAGTCACTTGCCACCATATATTATACAATTAACATCTTAACATCATAAACATCTAATTTGACATCGTTTTACCACTTCCTGGTACCACTTTTATATGAGTCAATTTTGGGCCAAATTTTGGCTCTAATCAACCTTGTAAGTAATTTTACACCATATTAGAGTGATTTTGCACCATACAAGAGTCACTTGACACCATATATTGGTACAAGTAACATGTTAACATCATATACATCCAATTTGACATCTTTTTACCACATTTTGGTACCACTTTCATACGGTTCAATTTTGGGCCACATTTTGGCTCTAATCAGGCATGCAAGTCACTTTTCACTACATTAGAGTCAGTTTTCACCATATAAGAGTCACTTCTCACCATATATTGGTATAATTGATATGTTAACATCATACACATGCAATTTGACATCTTTTACCCACCTCTTGGTACAACTTTTATATGAGAAAAATTTGGGATATATTTTGGCTACAATCAAGCATGTAAGTCACTTTTCACCATGCTAGAGTCAGTTTGCACCCTATAAGAGTCACTTGGAACCATATATTATACAATTAACATGTTAACATCATATGCGTCCACTTTGACATCCTTTTACCAACTCTTTGTACCACTTTTACACGAGTCAATATTGGACAACATTTTGTCTCTAATCAATTTTGTAAGTAACTTTACACAATATTAGATGAATTTTAAGCCTATAAGAGTCACTTGCCACCATATATTTTTACAATTGACATTTTAACATAATAAAAATGCAATTTGACATCCTTTACCCACCTTTTGGTACAATTTTTATACTAGTCAATTTTGGGCAATATTTAGCTTGCAATCCACCATGTAAGTCACTTTTCACCATGTTAGAGTCACTTTACACCTTATAAGATTCACTTAGCACCATATATTACACAATTAACATGTTAACATCATATACATCCAATTTGACATCCTTTTACCACCTCTTGGTACCACTTTTATACGAGTCAGTTTAAGGCCACATATTGGCTCTAATCAACCTTGTAAGTAACTTTACACTATATTAGAGTGATTTTGCACCCTATAAGAGTCACTTGCTACCATATATTATACAATTAACATTTTAAAATCATAAACATCTAATTTGACATCGTTTTACCACCTCGTGGTACCACTTTTATACGAGTCAATTTTGGGCCAAATTTTGCCTCAAATCAACCTTGTAAGTAATTTTACACCATATTAGAGTGATTTTGCACCCTAAAGGAGTCACTTGCCAACATATATTGGTACAAGTAACATGTTAACATCATATACATCCAATTTGACATCCTTTTACCACATTTTGGTACCACTTTCATACGATTCAATTTGAGCCACATTTTGGCTCTAATCAGGCATGCAAGTCACTTTTCACTATATTAGAGTCAGTTTTCACCCTATAAAAGTCACTTTTCACAATATATTGGTATAATTGACATGTTAACATCATATACATGCAATTTGACATCCTTACCCACCTCTTGGTACCACTTTTATACGAGAAAAATTTGGGACACATTTTGGCTGCAATCAAACATGTAAGTCACTTTTCACCATGCTAGAGTCACTTTGCACCCTATAAGAGTCACTTGTTACCGTATATTATACAATTAACATGTTAAAATAATATACTTCCACTTTGACATCCTTTTACCAAACTTTGGTACGACTTTTTATACGAGTCAATATTGGACAACATTTTGTCTCTAATCAATCTTGTAAGTAACTTTACAAAATATTAGAGTGATTTTGCGCCCTATAAGAGTCACTTACCTCCATATATTTATAAAATTAACATGTTAACATCGTACACGTGGAATTTGACATCCTTCACCCACCTCTTGGTACCACTTTTATACGACTCAATTTTGGGCAATATTTTGGCTGTGATCCATCATGTAAGTCCCTTTTCACCATGTTAGAGTCAATGCACCCTATAAGATTCACTTGGCATAATATATTACACAATTAACATGTTAACATCATATACTTCCACTTTGACATCCTTTTACCAACTCTTGGTATGACTTTTATACGAGTCAATATTGGACAACATTTTGTCTCTAATCAATCTTGTAAGTAACTTTACACAATATTAGAGTGATTTTGCACCCTATAAGAGTCACTTGCCACCATATATTTGTACAATTGACATTTTAATATCATATACATGCAATTTGACATCCTTTACACACCTCTTGGTACCACTTTTATACGAGTCAATTTTGAGCAATATTTTGGCTGCAATCCACCATGTAAGTCACCTTTCACCATGTCAGAGTCACTTTACAGCCTATAAGATTCACTTGGCACCATATATTACATAATTAACATGTTAACATCATACACATCCAATTTGACATCCTTTTACCACCTCTTGGTACCACTTTTAGACGAGTCAATTTTAGGCCATATTTTGGCTCTAATCAACCTTGTAAGTAACTTTACACCATATTAGAGTGATTTTGCACCCTATAAGAGTCACTTTCCACCATAAATTTGTACAATTGACATGTTAATATCGTATACATGCAATTTGACATCCTTTACCCACCTCTTGGTACCACTTTTATACGAGTCTATTTTATACAATAATTTTGCTGCAATCCACCATGTAAGTCACCTTTCACCATGTCAGAGTTACTTTACATCCTATAAGATTCATTGGCACCATATATTACACAATTAATATGTTAACATCATATACATCCAATTTGACATCCTTTTACCACCTCTTGGTACCACTTTTATACGAGTCAATATTTTACCACATTTTGGCTCTAATCAACCTTTTAAGTAACTTTACACCATATTAGAGTGATTTTGCACCATATAAGAGTCACTTTCCACCATATATTTGTACAATTGACATGTTAATATCTTATACATACAATTTGACATCCTTTACCCACCTCTTGGTACCACTTTTATACGAGTCAATTTTGGCCAATATTTTGGCTGCAATCCACCATGTAAGTCATTTTTCTCCATGTTAGAGTCACTTTACACCCTATAAGATTTACTTGGCACCATATATTACACAATTAACATGTTAACATCATATAAATCCAATTTGACATCCTTTTACCACCTCTTGGTACCACTTTTATATGGGTCAATTTTTTGCCACATTTTGGCTCTAATCAACCTTGTAAGTAACTTTACACCATATTAGAGTGATTTTGCACCCTATAAAAGTCACTTGCCACCATATATTATACAATTAACATCTTAACATCATAAACATCTAATTTGACATCGTTTTACCACTTCCTGGTACCACTTTTATACGAATCAATTTTGGGCCAAATATTGGCTCACATCAACCTTGTAAGTAATTTTACACCATATTAGAGTGATTTTGCAGCCTACTAGAGCCACTTGCCACCATATATTGGTACAAGTAACATGTTAAAATCATATACATCCAATTTGACATCCTTTTACCACATTTTGGTACCACTTTCATACGATTCAATTTTGGGCCACATTTTGGCTCTAATCAGGCATGCAAGTTACTTTTCACTATATTAGAGTCAATTTTCACACTATAAGAGTCACTTGTCACAATATATTGGTATAACTGACATGTTAACATCATATACATGCAATTTGACATCTTTTACCCACCTTTTGGTACCACTTTTATACGAGAAAAGTTTGGGACACATTTTGGCTGCAATCAACCATGTAAGTCACTTTTCACCATGCTAGAGTCACTTTGCACCCAATAAGAGTCACTTGGTAATGTATATTATACAATTAACATGTTAACATCATATACTTCCACTTTGACATCCTTTTACTAACTCTTGGTACGACTTTTTATACGAGCCAATATTGGACAACATTTTGTCTCTAATCAATCTTGTAACTTTACACAATATTAGAGTGATTTTGCACCCTATAAGAGTCACTTCACACCATATATTTATACAATTGACATGTTAATATCGTACACATGCAATTTGACATCCTTCACCCACCTCTTGGTACCACTTTTATACGACTCAATTTTGGGCAATATTTTGGCTGCAATCCACCATGTAAGTCACTTTTCACCATGTTAGAGTCAATTTACACCCTATAAGATTCACTTGGCACCATATATTACACAATTAACATGTTAACATCATATAAATCCAATTTGACATCCTTTTACCACCTCTTGGTTCCAGTTTTATACGAGTCAATTTTGGGCCATATTTTTGCTCTAATCAAATTTGTAAGTAACTTTACACCATATTAGAGTGATTTTGCACCCTATAAGAGTCACTTTCCACCATATATTTGTACAATTGACATGTTAATATCGTACACATGCTATTTGACATCCTCTACCCACCTCTTGGTACCACTTTTATACGAGTCTATTTTGGACAATATTTTTGCTGCAATCCACCATGTACGTCACCTTTCACCATGTCAGAGTCACTTTACACCCTATTAGATTCATTGGCACCATATATTACACAATTAACATCTTAATATCATAAACATCTAATTTGACATCGTTTTACCACTTCTTGGTACCACTTTTATACGAGTCAATTTTTGGCCAAATTTTGGCTCAAATCAACCTTGTAAGTAATTTTACACCATATTAGAGTGATTTTGCACCCTACAAGAGTCACTTGACACCATATATTGGTACAAGTAACATGTTAACATCATATACATCCAATTTGACATCCTTTTACCACATTTTGGTACCACTTTCATACGGTTCAATTTTGGGCCACATTTTGGCTCTAATCAGGCATGCAAGTCACTTTTCACTAT
Source organism: Apium graveolens (assembly GCF_009905375.1). NCBI lineage: Eukaryota > Viridiplantae > Streptophyta > Magnoliopsida > Apiales > Apiaceae > Apium > Apium graveolens. Next base: position 288,475,772 of record NC_133651.1, read on the forward strand.
ATTAGAGTCAGTTTTCACCCTATAAGAGCCACTTCCCACCATATATTGGTATAATTGATATGTTAACATCATATACATGCAATTTGACATCTTTTACCCACCTCTTTGTACTACTTTTATATGAGAAAAATTTGGGACATATTTTGGCTACAATCAAGCATATAAGTCACTTTTCACCATGCTAGAGTCACTTTGCACCCTATAAGAGTCACTTGGAACTATATATTATACAATTAACATGTTAACATCATATGCGTCCACTTTGACATCCTTTTACCAACTCTTTGTACCACTTTTACACGAGTCAATATTGGACAACATTTTGTCTCTAATCAATCTTGTAAGTAACTTTACACCATATTAGAGTGAATTTTCAGCCTATAAGAGTCACTTGCCACCATATATTTTTACAATTGACATTTTAATATCGTAAACATGCAATTTGACATCCTTTACCCACCTTTTGGTACAATTTTAAACTAGTCAATTTTGGGCAATATTTAGCTTGCAATCCACCATGTAAGTCATTTTTCACCATGTTAGAGTCACTTTACACCTTATAAGATTCACTTAGCACCATATATTACACAATTAACATGTTAACATCATATACATCCAATTTGACATCCTTTTACCACCTTTTGGAACCACATTTATACGAGTCAGTTTAAGGCCACATTTTGGCTCTAATCAACCTTGTAAGTAACTTTACACCATATTAGAGTGATTTTGCACCCTATAAGAGTCACTTGCCACCATATATTATACAATTAACATTTTAAAATCATAAACATCTAATTTGACATCGTTTTACCACGTTGTGGTACCACTTTTATACGAGTCAATTTTTGGCCAAATTTTGCCTCAAATCAACCTTGTAAGTAATTTTACACTATATTAGAGTAATTTTGCACCCTACAGGAGTCACTTGCCAACATATATTGGTATAAGTAACATGTTAACATTATATACATCCAATTTGACATCCTTTTACCACATTTTGGTACCACTTTCATACGATACAACTTGGGCCACATTTTGGCTCTAATCAGGCATGCAAGTCACTTTTCATTATATTAGAGTCAGTTTTCACCCTATAAGAGACACTTGTCACAATATATTGGTATAATTGACATGTTAACATCATATACATGCAATTTTACATCCTTTACCCACCTCTTGGTACCACTTTTATATGAGAAAAATTTGGGACACATTTTGGCTGCAAACAACCATGTAAGTCACTTTTCACCATGCTAGAGTCACTTTGCACCCTATAAGAGTCACTTGTTACCGTATATTATACAATTAACATGTTAAAATCATATACTTCCACTTTGACATCCTTTTACCAACTCTTGGTACGACTTTTTATACGAGTCAATATTGGACAACATTTTGTCTCTAATCAATCTTGTAAGTAACTTTACACAATATTAGAGTGATTTTGCACCCTATAAGAGTCACTTCCCACCATATATTTGTACAATTGACATGTTAATATCTTATACATACAATTTGACATTGTTTACCCACCTCTTGGTACCACTTTTATACGAGTCAATTTTGGCCAATATTTTGGCTGCAATCCACCATGTAAGTCATTTTTCTCCATGTTAGAGTCACTTTTGTAATAACCCCAATTTTTGGAAATTTTTGAAACCCTTATGAATTGTGTTTTTGCTGAATGAGAAAACTTTTCATGCCACACTATGTAGGGGTTCTGTTATGGATATTCTGAGATTTTATTAGTACTCTATATGGTATATAAGTGTATGTAAAGATCGTCAGGATCCAATTCCGAACACTTTGATTTTTCCCGAAAATCTACCAGATACAGAAAGAATTGAGTATAAGGTAACAGAATAAAAAGGATTTAAATTCAAGGATTATAAGAGAGGATCATGAAAGGAATATAATGTATTGAGAAAGGTTAAAGAAACCTAAGTAATAAGATCCCGGGTATGATCCCTCAAACGATAAACGAAAACGAAAGTTAAGCGAACCGTATAACAGATCAGCGGTCATTAGGCAAACAATTAGGAAGTTAATCAAAGAGATTAGAGGGGATGATGTCATCCAACCAATGGGAAGAGGACAAAGAGGGAAGGATGACATCACAGGATGACCTAAGCATGACATAAGGGAAGGAGGTGTGGTTGATTAATAACCACACAAATTTTATGGTTAAAAAGGTAATTTACCAAAATCAAAAGCTAGTAACCAAGCAAACAACTCACAAAACACAAAGATATTTTATTTCTTCATCTTGCTCTCGGTTTTCAAGGAAAAAGCAAGAAAGAAAAATTCAAAATCAAGATCCAACCATTGTTAAATCACAAGGTAATTATCCAAGGTCCCTTATGATTAGTTATAGCTATCCTATAAGTTTGAGCTTCTAATTCATCCACAATCTCTTCCTAAAAATCATGGAAGAAGATGGTGAATAGTGTTTTTCAAGAACTAAAAATTTTGTTCTTGAAGTTTTGTTTAGTTTAAGCTTGGATAAGGACTTTAAGGGTGATTCCAAGCCATTCTCTTGATTCTCCACTCTCCAAGGAAGGTATAAACTCCAAACCCTAGCTTTAGCTTTGAATAATTAGGAATGAATATGATTGATATAGTATATGTGAAGCATGATGCTTGATTGTTTAAAGTTTGGTTGAGTTTGTAGAGATTAGTTGGTTTTGTGGTATTTTTGGGGTTGTAAATCTTAATAATTAGTTAAGGAACCTAAGTAAAGCTTTTAGTTCATGTGGGGAATAAGTATAAATTGTTAATGTGGAGTTGTTGGGGCTGTTATGATGTAGGATGGATGGAGTTTTGATTGAGTTGTGAATTGGGATTGGTTGGTGGTTGTTTTGGAATGGTTTAAATTTGGGAAATCGCGTAAACATAGCCGTCGTAATGCCCGATTTACCGTAGACTGTTTTTGCTCTTAACATCAGAACCCTTGAACTCACTGCTAGGTTTTGACCATTGCCATGTTTAGATAGTTCATGTTACGAGCTTCGTTTTGATATGTGGTTCGTTTGATTCTGATGTACGGTTTAGGAGAAACGGCCGTTTTAAGTAACGACGTTTCGCGAACGAATCATTACCCCTCGCCTTACTTCGAAACATAGGTTAAAGATCTTAAAGGACTAATTGAAGTATGAAACAATTATGTTAAGTGTGTTAGGCAGTTGGTAAGGTACTCGCGAAAGAATCGCCTTAAAACCCTTAATGGTTAATTTATTAAAAATGGTGGAGCCGAGGGTACTCGAGCGACTTAAGTAAATCGTTAAGCGCGAAAGCGAACATTAGGACTCTAAATGGTTAAAGTCTAGTTTCTTAAGCGACCGGGGTTTAATTCCGACTTATGTTGTTGTTCATAGGTTATCGGACCCACTCTAAGCTTAAGTCTATCTGGGAGCACTTAGGCAAGTTTTCTACCCGTTATAACTGTTGTTGTGATGTATATGTGTATATGCATGATCTTGCGATAAATGCATATTTGTTATTAGCAAATTCTTGCGATATATTGTAGCATGTGATATGGTACATATGCATGCCTGTTTTGTATTCTTGCCATATATATCTGTTGGTTCAGTTGATAATACCTATGCTAGAGAATAGCGGTAATTTGCATATACCCTTAGTATAGGGACCCAAAGGTGAAAACATTTTCTAAAACCGGGAGTCGAGGATCCCGAGTAGATTTTATATATATATATATATATATATATATATATATTTATATATATATATGGTTATAGTTTTCAAAACTATTAATCGAATAAGGTTTATTCGATAGCTTTATTTTATTAATGAGTATTATCTTGAATATTCATTCGAGAACTTATGACTCCTTTATTTTATTAATGAATATTATCTTGAATATTCATTCGAGGGCTTATGACTCCTTTTATTTTATTAATTGAATATTACTTGGATATTCATTTGAGGATGTATGACTCCTTTATTTTATTTAATGAATATTATTTATAATATTCATTCGAGGTATTATGACTCCGCTTATTATTTATTAATATTCTTTATTTATTAAAGAATAATGTTCGATAATCAAACTTACTTTTGATATTCAAATAAAGATATTACTTTCGTATAAGTATATCTTTGATTATTTACTACTCATTTCAAGTATGAGTTTTACAACTTCTACTTCAATTATTTGTATACAGATTATTCTTTATGGGAATATTATTTAAATAATAATATTCAGATATTTCTAATATATCGGGACTGATTTATTTTAATAAATCAGCAGTACTCCAAACATTCTTAAAAATGTTTTCAAGTCTTCAAAATAATTTTTAAAGTTAGAGTGGACCCCAAAACTCATTTTTATATTTAAGATCTTCCTTTCAAAGGGGATTTAAATACTCGCTCAAAACCTGGGGGATCTAGCTCTGTGGTGTATTTTACATTCGCAACGTGGTTGCTGTTTTGAGAAAACAAATGAATTGATTACTTACCCAACGTTCGGGAAGTAAGCCCATCTAATTGAGTCGGCATAAGTGACAGGCCGGGGTACGGTCTATCAAAGTGTAAGTGGCTGGGTGGCAGTCCATCAACGCATAAGAGGCCGGGTGGCGGTCCAGCACAAGGTCCTTATGTGGCCAGGGTGATGACCGGTGGGGGATTCATCCATCTACTAGTAGAAAAGGTTACTTATTAGTATCTTTGCCTGATCAGCAAGATATCGGGTTTATGCCAAAATTCTTTCCTTTCCAAATTTATTGGATATTGCAACTCTGTTCATACTTTACATGAAAGAGGTTTCCAGGAAATGTATGGGAGATATATATGAATATATTTATATATCGGGACTTAATGAAGTATCTCGTAACTTCATTATTTATAATGATATTTCAAAGATTGAATCTATTCAAGTCTTATCTTGTAGTCTCATCAGTGTGATGAACTTTTGAAACTAATTATAACTTGAATGGTGGTAGTTCAAGTAGTATTCGGAAAAGATATAAGTATATTGGAGTATCTGAGACGCCCTCCAAACCCGGGGTCTAGATTTGGGGGTCACTCGCCAATAAACCAAAATAAAATAATCACAGCGGAATAATATAATAAATACGACCCCTTTACCTGCACTGGATCGATCACAGGTTATAGTATGGAACAGGCACTAATACAAACCAACCGTTATTACAAACCATAGTCTAATTAGTTTTACAACTTATTCAAATTTTATTACAAACCTTTAAACTATTCAAGCGTCCCAAACTATCTACCTGGAAACACACCAAACTATTTACAAGCACTAGACCTCTGATCAAACCTGGATCTCAAGCCTGCTCTGGCTTAGCTGAAAGATTAGATTGATAAACAAGTATGAGCGAAAGAAATGCTCAGCAAGCAGTATAAAATGTGCTCGAAATAATAAATCACATCATGATAATAATTGAACAACATGATAAAAATATCAGTAATATTTGATTAATAATAAAAGCTTCATAAGCTATCAACAATAAACAAAAATTTTCAGATTGGAATCTAACTCCGACGGACGTACTATCACATGCTGATTAGCCCGTGTGATAGCACAAGGTCATGATTCATAGAAACATGTCCCCAAAATACGAGTACTCAATTAAAAAGGCAATATATCTGCCTGTGGCAAAAATGGTGTCATAGTATTTCATATAACACATAGAAATAGCCCTCCGCTGGACCGTCCGTCCCGGTCACTTACGCATTCATCCAATCCATAAAACATTTTGATCAAAGGAGCCGAATCAAAGGACATCCTTAACCATATAACTCCCCATTTCTCATGGTCCAGAGTTATCTCAACAATCGATGGCGAAATTACTAGAACAATTAGTTATTCGCTAATCTCAATTCAATGTCCCACTGTATAGAGTAATGTATAGCAAAATATAAAACGTTTAACTATTCTGAACTTAGAATAGTATGGAAATTGAAAGAATAAAGTTCAGAGTCAATATCAATTGAATGATAAATGAAGATAGAGGTACTTGCATAATATGATTCAAAATAAACGTCACTTGAACAATAAGTGAAGTTAGGGGTACTTGCCTGGTATGCCCAATAACTTCTTACTATAACTCTACTTATAGATGCTGGCTACTATCTCTGTCTAACACTTGACTGCACTCCTTGCTACTTGATTCTATAAATAAAAGAACTATTTTAATTGACAGAACCAAACTCAATCGACGTAACTATACGTCTGGACATCTACCCGATCGTTTATAACTAGCATGGCATTTTAAAACTGTAACAGATAGCATGTATATCACGTAACACGTAATCATGGCATTCGTATATCACGTAATCATATATTTTTCATGTAACACATAAGTCAGATCATTAAGAGGTACGTCTCAGTGCGTTCAGAATGAAAATCAGTTCAATAATAATATTTACCGATCAGATACCGACTCAAACTGATATACATCTCAAATGACATTGCAATACAAAAGAGATTAGGACTTAAAAGTATTTTTATTGGAAGCGCAATATTTTTCTGAGTCTATACGCGTTCGTTTCGTATTAAACGGACGAACGGTTTAATTATTATGAATAAAATAAGAAATAAATAGATTTAAATCAATTAATAATAATATTAATTTATTTTTAAATACCAAAATATAATTTTTAAACCTAAAAATAATTTTTATGAATTATTTGAATTAATTATAAATAATTTACATTTATTTAACTATTTATAAATAAAATTAATTGATTACTTAATTTTTAATCAATTAATTAAATTCATAATTAATCAACTAAAATGAATTATAAATAATTAAATCAAATGGTAATTTTGGAAAATAATTAAAGAAAATAATTTTAGGAATTTAAAATAATTAAGAAAATATTTTTTTAGAATTACAAATAATAAGTAATTGATTTTTTTGAAATCAAATAAATGATTTTTAAAACAAGAAAATGAGTTTTAAAATAAAAGGAAAAAGAAAGTAACAAACAGATTTCAGAATGCTGTCTTCTTCCTTGCTGGATCGAACGGCAGTCCTGGCAACCGGATTTTCGCCGAAGAACGGAGAAGACGATCGGCGTTTCGCCGGTTTCTGGAAAATTCCAGATTCCGGTCGAACGTCCGGCGACTTCCCGGACTTCCGGTGGTCCAAAACGTAACCCGAATCTTCTGATTTTCAGCCCAAACGATTCGTTAACACCCCAGAAAATCACCCTCACATACAGAATCACCAACAACTGTTCTAAACAAGAACTCCGGACAAAATCGTTGTAAAAACCGGCGATTCGACCGGAAAAACATAACCCAGTCAATTCTTAACCAAAACTAACGAATCTGCTATCAATTTAAAGCCCTGGATGCCTAGAATCAGTTCGTAAATTCAAAACCAACCGAACCAACATCAAAAATTCAGAAATCGAAAAAATAAAAAGTATAAAACCAAGAACTCGTCTATACTCAACTAGCAATCATTCGATACAAATAAATATTGAAATCGACTCCAAAGATCATACTAAAGCTATTGGTAACATCAGAATCGATCAAAAATCAACACAACTCAACAACGATTTCAAGAACAAAACTAGAAAAATCGATTTTACAAAATACTCACCCTCAAATCGTGGTTTTGATATCAATGGAACGGGCTCGAAACAAGGATTATTCTGGTTACAAGAGCGTCAACAGAGGATTCCTAGAACTCCCAATATCATCGATTCTTTGTGATGAACCCAATTATACCCCCAAATTTTGTTCTTGCCTAATTCTATTTTCTGAATTTTTAATAAACTAAAATGAATAATTTAATTATGTTCAGCTATTTATATTAATTCTGAAATTATATCCCTAAAATAAATTAAGGGTGTTTTTATCCTTTCATTACAATAATTAAGCCCCAAAATAATAATTACGGGGAATAATTTTAAAAATGATAAAATACAAAATTAATGTCAAAATTCCCCGAAAATTGCGAATAATTCAAAAATACAAAATAAAGGGTATTTGAAATACGAATAATTTTATAAAAATAAAAACATCGATTTTGTGGGGTTTGACGTCCCGGTGGGGTCCCGGTCCGTTGATTTTTGAAAAACGGAAACGATCCCTAAATTACCAGAAAATCTCGATAACACATAAAATGTATTGGAACATGCGTAAAATGAAATAAAGCGAGTACCTTAATAAATATGCGAATAAATAAGAGTTCGAATTGCATATCGTTTTATATAATTGCAGTTTAAACACATTTTGATCAATCGAAAAAATTTCTGGCCCACACAGAAATACACATAACAGTTAACATCTCATATCAGAGCAATAATTACTTTAAATTTATAAAACACACAATATTTATTTATTTAACATATAATATTCACATAATTTTCCCGGATATTACATCCTTCCCCCCTTAACAGGATTCTGTCCTCAGAATCAGCCTAGGAACACAAATTAGGATACTTGGATCGCATTTCGCTTTCCAACTCCCAGGTCGACTCTTCAACCTTGGGATTCCTCCACAAGACTCGCACTAAAGATACAGACTTATTCTTAAGCACCCTTTCTTTCTTATCTAAAATCTGCACTGGTTGCTCTATAAAAGACAAATCTGGCTGAATCTCGATTGGGTCATATTCTATTACATGGTTCGAATCAGGCAAATAACGCTTCAACATTGACACGTGGAACACGTTGTGAATATATTGCATGTGAGGTGGTAATGCTAATTCGTAAGCAACCTTTCCCACACGCTTCAAAATCTCAAAAGGGCCAACATAACGTGGACTCAGTTTTCCTTTCTTTCCAAATCTTGATAAACCCTTCCAAGGCAAAACCTTTAATAACACTGCTTCTCCAATTTCAAATTCCATATCTTTTATGGTAGGATCAGCATATTTGCGTTGACGATCTTGAGCTGCTATTAATCTTTTCCGAATGAGTTCTATTTTCTCTTTTGTCTGCTGGATCAATTCTGGACCCAAAATCTTTCTCTCACCAACTTCTTCCCAACAAATTGGAGATCGGCATCTTCTCCCGTAAAAAGCTTCGTAAGGCGGCATTCCAATACTGGCATGATAACTGTTGTTGTAGGAGAATTCAACTAATGGCAAATGCTCATCCCAACTACCTTCAAAATCTAGTGCACATACCCTTAGCATATCTTCAATAGTCTGAATCGTCCTTTCACTTTGACCGTCCGTCTGCGGATGATACGCGGTACTCATGTTCAGCTTCGTTCCGAGACAATCTTGAAAACTTCTCCAAAATCTTGAATTAAATCGAGGATCTCTGTCTGAAACTATGGATACTGGAACTCCATGTCGAGTCACAATTTCCTTAAGATATAACCGAACCAATTTATCCATTGAGAATCTTTCATTGATAGGAAGAAAATGCGCTGACTTCGTCAATCTATCGATAATAACCCAAATAGCATCATGATTCGCCCTGGTCCTCGGTAATCCAACTACGAAATCCATCGCGATATGCTCCCACTTCCATTCTGGAATGTCCAATGGTTGTATCAGTCCACTGGGCCTTTGATGTTCTACTTTGACTCGTTGGCAAGTGTAACACTTACTTACCCATTCTGCAATTTCTTTCTTCATACTTGGCCACCAAAAGTTTTCTCTTAAGTCTCTATACATCTTCGTACTCCCGGGATGAATTGAGTATCTAGAGTTATGAGCGTCTCGAAGAATTTCATCTTTCAGCTCGGCTATGTTGGGTATCCATATTCTGGAAGAAAATCTTAATATCCCTTTATCATCCTTTTGACTCCCTATTTCTTCTCCTGTCAAACTGTCTCGTTCATGGCTCATTACTTCTTCCTGACATCTTCTTATTTTCTCTAATAATTCTGGTTGAAAAGACATTGCACACAATACCTCTGTAGACATACTTGGAATACTAACCTCTATTTCAAGCTTCTCAAATTCCTTGATCAATTCCTCAGATGAAGTTATCATGTTTAACCTTTCTTTTCTGCTCAAAGCGTCGGCCACCACATTTGCTTTGCCTGGATGATAGTTGATAGTACAGTCATAGTCCTTTATTAGTTCTAGCCATCTTCTCTGCCTCATGTTCAACTCCTTCTGGGTGAAGATATATTTCAAACTTTTGTGATCCGTGTAGATCTCGCACTTTTCCCCATAAAGATAATGCCTCCAAATCTTCAATGCAAACACTATAGCTGCCAATTCAAGATCATGAGTTGGATACTTCTCTTCATGTGGTTTCAACTGTCTTGAAGCGTAGGCTATCACCTTGTCATGCTGTATCAAAACACATCCCAATCCTTTGTATGATGCGTCACTGTAAATCACAAAATTTCCTTGTTCATCTGGCAAGACTAGTACTGGAGAAGATACTAATCTATTCTTTAATTCTTGGAAACTTTCCTTGCATTTCTAGTCCCACTCAAATTTCTGGTTCTTCCTGGTGAGCTTTGTCAATGGCGTAGCTATCTTTGCAAAATCTTGCACAAATCTTCTGTAGTAACCTGCCAATCCCATGAAATTTCTTACTTCTGTTGGTGTTTTTGGCCTTTCCCAGTTGATTATAGCTTCAATCTTTGCTGGATCCACTTCCACTCCTTTATTGCTAATCACGTGCCCAAGAAATCGTACTTCTTTTAACCAAAATTCACACTTGGAGAACTTTGCGTACAATTTCTCCTGTCGCAGTATTTCCAGAACTATCCCCAAATGCTCTACATGCTCCTCTTCTGTTTTGGAATAGATCAAGATGTTGTCTATAAACACGATCACGAATTTATCCAAATACTTCTTAAATACTCGATTCATCAAATCCATGAAAGCTGCTGGTGCGTTGGTTAATCCAAATGCCATCACTAGAAACTCATAATGCCCATATCTGGTTCTAAATGCGGTCTTTGGAATATCTTCAGGCTTGATCTTCAGTTGATGATATCCGGATCTTAAATCAATTTTAGAAAACCATACAGCGCCTCGTAATTGGTCAAACAAATCATCGATCCTTGGCAACGGGTACTTGTTCTTAATGGTTAGCTTATTCAGTTCTCGATAGTCGATACACAACCGCATACTTCCGTCCTTCTTCTTGACAAACAGTACTGGTGCGCCCCATGGGGATACACTGGGTCTTATAACTCCTTTCTCCAAAAGATCTTACAGCTGAGTTGCCGATTCTTTCATCTCCACTGGTGTCATCCGATACGGAGCTTTAGAAACTGGTTCTGTTCCGGGTGCTAGATCAATCACAAATTCAATTTCTCTATCGGGAGGTAATCCTGGTAGATCGTCTGGAAAGACATCTGAAAATTCATTGACAACTGGAATCGCTTCTAGTGCTGAAACTTCTTTGTTGGTGTTTACCACATGGGCCAAATATGCTTTGCAATTCTGACGCAATAACTTTTTGATTTGAGCTATCGTTAAGAACTTCTTCTCTTGCCTATTTCCTCGAAATATCACCTTCTTCTTACTATCCAAGGTATGAAGTCTCACTTTCCTATTCTTACAATCAATCTGGGCGTTATTTTCTGACAACCAATTCATTCCTAAAATAACATCAAATTCTCCTAACTTAAAAGGTATTAAGTTGGCATAGAAATGATGTCCTCCTATCTCAACATCACACCTCGGGCACACTCGGTCGACGGAAACTTGATCCTTATTAGCTAATTCTATCATTAATGCTTGTTCTAACAACTTAACTTCGCAATGCAGTTTATCGACAAAATCTTGAGAAATAAACAATCTTGTAGCTCCAGAATCAAATAAAACTTTAGCATCTACGGAGTTGACTGGAAGCGTACCTGCAACCACGTCTGAACTCTGAACAGCATCCTTCATAGTCATATTAAATGTCCTGGCCTTGGGCTGGTCCTTTGCTGGGGGTCCTTCAATCCTTGGCACATTCTGAGATGGAGCACCTGTAAGCCTTGGGGTGTTGCTCGTTATACCTTGTGTTGGACAATTTTTGGAAATATGCCCTGGCTTCCCACACTTATAACAACCAGTTCCCAAATTCTGACCTTGAGTCGGATTCTGACACATATTAGCAAAGTGTCCCTTCCTGCCGCACTTGAAACACGTCACATTAGCATTACAATTCCCAAAGTGCTTTCTACCACAAAACTGACAATCTGGTATTGGTGGACGATTGGGCCTCTGCTGATTTGAATTCTGAAAACGGTTGCCTTGTCCTCCATTTCCTGATTATGGTCTTCTGAATCCCATATTTCTATTACCCTGAAACTCTGGCCTTCTGTTGAAATGGCTCTGGAAATTACTTAGCTGCTGACCTCCTTCTGAGGTTTCTATCTTCCTTTTCTTCCCATCTTTTCCTTTCTGAGACATGTCACTCTTACTTTCGATCACCATTGCTTTCTGAACCATTGCCACATATGAAGTCAACTCAAACATGGCCACTCTGTTCTGAATCCAAAATTTCAATCCCTGCTCAAATCTTCTTGCTTTCTTTTCATCTGTATCAACCTGGTCTGGCACGAACCTTGCCAATTCAGTAAACTTAGCCTCGTACTCAGCCACAGTAAGATCACCCTGGGTCAGATTCAAGAATTTGATCTCCATTTGGTTCTTCATATACCTCGGGAAATACTTCTCCAAGAACAACTCTGTGAATCTCTCCCAAGTTATAGACTCACCTCCTTCCAATGCCCGCGTGGATTCCCACCAATAGTTCGCCTCGCCCCTCAGAAAGTAGCTTGCAAACTTGGTCTTCTATTCAGTTCCTGCTCCGACTAATTCAAAAGCCTTTTCCATCTCCTTGAGCCATGCATTGGCTTCCACAGGATCAGCACTTCCCTTGAACTCAGGTGGCTTCACAGCTTGAAACTGCTTAAAAGTCACTGCTGGTGGTGCTGCTGTTTGCTGCTGCTGTTGCTGTTGCTGCTGCTGCGTAAGATGTAACATTTACTGCTGCATCAGTCCCAACATCTGGATAATCGCTGGATCTGTACGGCTCTCGGTACTACCCTCTCCTGAATTATTCCTTCTCTTTGGTGCCATTATTCTGGTAAGAGAACAAGCAACATATATAATAATCTGTCAAGCATTGTGTCAAATATGTAGCAATTCCTTAGCATAATAAAATTCGCAAACAGTATCTCTTCCCAGAATATCATAAACTTGCTACCATATTAACACAAGCGACATGATTATCACATAATCCTGCTTATTATCTCAAGAATAATAACACAAAGAAAATTTACTCTGAATTATCCAACCCTTTTAAATCCTTGTTTAAATCTTAACTAAACCAATCAAAATAGCAGGGCAATGACACAAGGCCTAAAGCTAAACGCAAAACAAGGAACTTAATTAACTTAACTATAACCTAACCCAATAACCTAAATTTAATCCTATAAAAGCTAAACTACACGCGCCTATCTTATGTGATCTTCCTATGACTCATCTATGACAATCCTACGCCTGTTTCAGTGACCATAACCTGTAGCTCTGATACCAACCTGAGACGCCCTCCAAACCCAGGGTCTAGATTTGGGGGTCACTCGCCAATAAATCAAAATAAAATAATCACAGCGGAATAATATAATAAATACGACCCCTTTACCTGCACTGGATCGATCACAGGTTATAGTATGGAACATGCACTAATACAAACCAACCGTTATTACAAACCATAGTCTAATTAGTTTTACAACTTATTCAAATTTTATTACAAACCTTTAAACTATTCAAGCGTCCCAAACTATCTACCTGGAAACACACCAAACTATTTACAAGCACTAGACCTCTGATCAAACCTGGATCTCAAGCCTGCTCTGGCTTAGCTGAAAGATTAGATTGATAAATAAGTATGAGCGAAAGAAATGCTCAGCAAGCAGTATAAAATGTGCTCGAAATGATAAATCACATCATGATAATAATTGAACAACATGATAAAAATATTATTAATATTTGATTAATAATAAAAGCTTCAAAAGCTATCAACAATAAACAAAAATTTTCAGATTGGAATCTAACTCTGACGGACGTACTATCACATGCTGATCAGCCCGTGTGATAGCACAAGGTCATGATTCATAGAAACATGTCCCCAAAACACGAGTACTCAATTAAAAAGGCAATATATCTGCCTGTGGCAAAAATGGTGTCATAGTATTTCATATAACACATAGAAATAGCCCTCCGCTGGACCGTCCGTCCCGGTCACTTACGCATTCATCCAATCCATAAAACATTTTGATCAAAGGAGCCGAATCAAAGGACATCCTTAACCATATAACTCCCCATTTCTCATGGTCCAGAGTTATCTCAACAATCGATGGCGAAATAACTAGAACAATTAGTTATTCGCTAATCTCAATTCAATGTCCCACTGTATAGAGTAATGTATAGCAAAATATAAAACATTTAACTATTCTGAACTTAGAATAGTATGGAAATTGAAAGAATAAAGTTCAGAGTCAATATCAATTGAATGATAAATGAAGATAGAGGTACTTGCATAATATGATTCAAAATAAACGTCACTTGAACAATAAGTGAAGTTAGGGGTACTTGCCTGGTATGCCCAATAACTTCTTACTATAACTCTGCTTATAGATGCTGGCTACTATCTCTGTCTAACACTTGACTGCACTCCTTGCTACTTGATTCTATAAATAAAAGAACTATTTTAATTGACAGAACCAAACTCAATCGACGTAACTATACGTCTGGACATCTACCCGATCGTTTATAACTAGCATGGCATTTTAAAACTGTAACAGATAGCATGTATATCACGTAACACGTAATCATGGCATTCGTATATCACGTAATCACATATTTTTCATGTAACACATAAGTCAGATCATTAGGAGGTACGTCTCAGTGCGTTCAGAATGAAAATCAGTTCAATAATAATATTTACCGATCAGATACCGACTCAAACTGATATATATCTCAAATGACATTGCAATACAAAAGAGATTAGGACTTAAAAGTATTTTTATTGGAAGCGCAATATTTTTCTGAGTCTATACGCGTTCGTTTCGTATTAAACGGACGAACGGTTTAATTATTATGAATAAAATAAGAAATAAATAGATTTAAATCAATTAATAATAATATTAATTTATTTTTAAATACCAAAATATATTTTTTAAACCTAAAAATAATTTTTATGAATTATTTGAATTAATTATAAATAATTTACATTTATTTAACTATTTATAAATAAAATTAATTGATTACTTAATTTTTAATCAATTAATTAAATTCATAATTAATCAACTAAAATGAATCATAAATAATTAAATCAAATGGTAATTTTGGAAATTAATTAAAGAAAATAATTTTAGGAATTTAAAATAATTAAGAAAATATTTTTTTAGAATTACAAATAATAAGTAATTGATTTTTTTGAAATCAAATAAATGATTTTTAAAACAAGAAAATGAGTTTTAAAATAAAAGGAAAAAGAAAGTAACAAACAGATTTCAGAATGCTGTCTTCTTCCTTGCTGGATCGAACGGCAGTCCTGGCAACCGGATTTTCGCCGGAGAACGGAGAAGACGATCGGCGTTTCGCCGGTTTCTGGAAAATTCCAGATTCCGGTCGAACGTCCGACGACTTCCCGGACTTCCGGTGGTCCAAAACGTAGCCCGAATCTTTCGATTTTCAGCCCAAACGATTCGTTAACACCCCAGAAAATCACCCTCACATACAGAATCACCAACAACTGTTCTAAACAAGAACTCCGGCCAAAATCGTTGTAAAAACCGGCGATTCGACCGGAAAAACACAACCCAGTCAATTCTTAACCAAAACTAACGAATCTGCTATCAATTTAAAGCCCTGGATGCCTAGAATCAGTTCGTAAATTCAAAACCAACCGAACCAACATCAAAAATTCAGAAATTGAAAAAATAAAAAGTATAAAACCAAGAACTCGTCTATACTCAACTAGCAATCATTCGATACAAATAAATATTGAAATCGACTCCAAAGATCATACTAAAGCTATTGGTAACATCAGAATCGATCAAAAATCAACACAACTCAACAACGATTTCAAGAACAAAACTAGAAAAATCGATTTTACAAAATACTCACCCTCAAATCGTGGTTTTGATATCAATGGAACGGGCTCGAAACAAGGATTATTCTGGTTACAAGAGCGTCAACAGAGGATTCCTAGAACTCCCAATATCATCGATTCTTTGTGATGAACCCAATTATACCCCCAAATTTTGTTCTTGCCTAATTCTATTTTCTGAATTTTTAATAAACTAAAATGAATAATTTAATTATGTTCAGCTATTTATATTAATTCTGAAATTATATCCCCAAAATAAATTAAGGGTGTTTTTATCCTTTAATTACAATAATTAAGCCCCAAAATAATAATTACGGGGAATAATTTTAAAAATGATAAAATACAAAATTAATGTCAAAATTCCCCGAAAATTGCGAATAATTCAAAAATACAAAATAAAGGGTATTTGAAATACGAATAATTTTATAAAAATAAAAACATCGATTTTGTGGGGTTTGACGTCCCGGTGGGGTCCCGGTCCGTTGATTTTTGAAAAACGGAAACGATCCCTAAATTACCAGAAAATCCCGATAACACATAAAATGTATTGGAACATGCGTAAAATGAAATAAAGCGAGTACCTTAATAAATATGCGAATAAATAAGAGTTCGAATTGCATATCGTTTTATATAATTGCAGTTTAAACACATTTTGATCAATCGAAAAATTTTCTGGCCCGCACAGAAATACACATAATAGTTAACATCTCATATCAGAGCAATAATTACTTTAAATTTATAAAACACACAATATTTATTTATTTAACATATAATATTCACATAATTTTCCCGGATATTACAATATCTTGAAACTTCATCTTTTAAACTTATATCTAGTTAATGATTATCTTATGCATGACAAAGATTTTCACAAAAACATTGAGACAAGGTTAGATATATGAGATCACCTTGCAACGATAGTTTTATACAGTTATAAACTGGAACTCTGTGTATATTATGCATGGAAGAGGACTTCCAAAATTTTGAAAAGTATATATGTATATATACTGAATATTTTGCGACTTGGTTGCGTTAAGATATCCACTTGGTTCATTTCTTCTTAACCAAGACTTTCATGAGTACTTTGAGAAGGCTCATATATTGTTAATCATTATACATATTATTTTGGTGGGCTTGCTGCTCACCCTTGCTTTCTTCTTTCATCACACAACATCAGATAGACAAGATGAACAGGACCAAGCTCCCAATTCGCGAGCGGATAGGAAACGTTCCGCAGTTTCCTATAGGCGTTGATGTCGCTGTAGCTGAGGTAGGAACTACCAATAGGCTAGGCTTTCAACTTTTGATGTACCAGATTTATGTATATTTATCAATTGTAATAATGGCAAAGAAATGTAAATTTATTCAGAAACCCTTTTAAGGTGTATTGGCATATAATTGTGGAATAAAACGACTTGTGTTTATTTTTGGATATTCATCTCTGAGACTATAACTTGTGGTGTGTGTGTTTATGGTGGGGTCACAGTAAAGAATAGTTGATTATTTATTAAGATTGGGTGTTATTAAGGGAAATAGAACTCGTGACAACCCGGATCCCCGACCCCGGATTTGGGGGTGTTACAACTTTACACCCTATAAGATTTACTTGGCACCATATATTACACAATTAACATGTTAACATCATATACATCCAATTTGACATCCTTTTACCACCTATTGGTACCACTTTTATACGGGTCAATTTTCTGCCACATTTTGGCTCTAATCAAACCTTGTAAGTAACTTTACACCATATTAGAGTGATTTTGCACCCTATAAAAGTCACTTGCCACCATATATTATACAATTAACATCTTAACATCATAAACATCTAATTTGACATCATTTCACCACTTCCTGGTACCACTTTTATACGAGTCAATTTTGGGCCAAATTTTGGCTCAAATCAACCTTGTAAGTAATTTTACACCATATTAGAGTGATTTTGCACCCTACTAGAGTCACTTGCCACCATATATTGGTACAAGTAACATTTTAACATCATATACATCCAATTTGACATCCTTTTACCACATTTTGGTACCACTTTCATACGATTCAATTTTGGGCCACATTTTGGCTCTAATCAGGCATGCAAGTCACTTTTCACTATATTAGAGTCAGTTTTCACCCTATAAGAGTCACTTGTCACAATATATTTGGTATAACTGACATGTTAACATCATATACATGCAATTTGACATCCTTTACCCAACTTTTGGTACCACTTTTATACGAGAAAAGTTTGGGACACATTTTGGCTGCAATCAACCATGTAAGTCACTTTTCACCATGCTAGAGTCACTTTGCACCCTATAAGAGTCACTTGGTATCGTATATTATACAATTAACATGTTAACATCATATACTTCCACTTTGACATCCTTTTAAAACTCTTGGTACGACTTTTTATACGAGTCAATATTGGACAACATTTTGTCTCTAATCAATCTTGTAAGTAACTTTACACAATATTAGAGTGATTTTGCACTCTATAAGAGTCACTTCCCACCATATATTTGTACAATTGACATGTTAACATCGTACACATGCAATTTGACATCCTTCACCCACCTCTTGGTACCACTTTTATAGGACTCAATTTTGGGCAATATTTTGGCTGCAATTCACCATGTAAATCAATTTTCACCATGCTAGAGTCAATTTACACCCTATAAGATTCACTTGGCACCATATATTACCCAATTAACATGTTAACATCATATACATCCAATTTGACATCCTTTTAGCACCTCTTGGTTCTACTTTTATACGAGACAATTTTGGACCATATTTTGGCTCTAATCAACCTTGTAAGTAACTTTATACCATATTAGAGTGATTTTGCACCCTATAAGAGTCACTTGCCACCATATATTTGTACAATTGACATGTTAATATCGTATACATGTAATTTGACATCCTTTAGCCACATCTTGGTACCACTTTTATACGAGTCAATTTTGGGCAATATTTTGGATGCAATCCACCATGTAAGTCACTTTTCACCATGTTAGAGTCACTTTACACCCTATAAGATTCACTTGGCACAATATATTACACAATTAACATGTTAACATCATATACATCCAATTTGAAATCCTTTTACCACCTCTTTGTACCACTTTTATACGGGTCAATTTTGGGCCATATTTTAGCTCTAATCAACCTTATAAGTAACTTTACACCATATTAGAGTGATTTTTCACCCTATAAGAGTCACTTTCCACCATATATTTGTACAATTGACATGTTAATATCGTACACATACAATTTGACATCCTTTACCCACCTCTTGGTACCACTTTTATACGAGTCTATTTTGGACAATATTTTGGCTGCAATCCACCATGTAAGTCACCTTTCACCATGTCAGAGTCACTTTACACCCTATAAGATTCATTGGCACCATATATTACACAATTAACATGTTAACATCATATACATCCAATTTGACATCCTTTTACCACCTCTTGGTACCACTTTCATACGAGTCAATATTTTGCCACATTTTAGCTCTAATCAACCTTATAAGTAACTTTACACCATATTAGAGTGATTTTGCACCATATAAGAGTCACTTGCCACCATATATTTGTACAATTGACATGTTAATATCTTATACATACAATTTGACATCTTTTACCCACCTCTTGTACCACTTTTATACGAGTCAATTATGGCCAATATTTTGGCTGCAATCCACCATGTAAGTCATTTTTCTCCATGTTAGAGTCATTTTACACCCTATAAGATTTACTTGGCACCATATATTACACAATTAACATGTTAACATCATATACATCCAATTTATATCCTTTTACCACCTCTTGGTACCACTTTTATACGGGTCAATTTTTTGCCACATTTTTGCTCTAATCAACCTTGTAAGTAACTTTACACCATATTATAGTGATTTTGCACCATATAAGAGTCACTTTCCACCATATATTTGTACAATTGACATGTTAATATCTTGTACATACAATTTGACATCCTTTACCCACCTCTTGTACCACTTTTATACGAGTCAATTTTGGCCAATATTTTGTCTGCAATCCACCATGTAAGTCATTTTTCTCCATGTTAGAGTCATTTTACACCCTATAAGATTCACTTGGCACCATATATTAACCAATTAACATGTTAACATCATATACATCCAATTTGACATCCTTTTAGCACCCCTTGGTTCCACTTTTATACGAGACAATTTTGGACCATATTTTGGCTCTAATCAACCTTGTAAGTAACTTTATACCATATTAGAGTGATTTTGCACCCTATAAGAGTCACTTGCCACCATATATTTGTACAATTGACATGTTAACATCATACACATGCAATTTGACATCCTTCATCCACCTCTTGGTACCACTTTTATATGACTCAATTTTTTGGCAATATTTTGGCTGCAATTCACCATGTAAGTCAGTTTTCACCATGTTAGAGTTAATTTACACCCTTTAAGATTCACTTGGCACCATATATTACACAATTAACATGTTAACATCATATACATCCAATTTGACATCCTTTTACCACCTCTTGGTACCACTTTTATACGAGTCAATTTTGGTCCATATTTTGGCTCTAATTAACCTTGTAAGTAACTTTATACCATATTAGAGTGATTTTGCACCCTATACGTGTCACTTTCCATGTTACATATTGAATTCTCAATGATCAGAAGAAGCTCAGAATCTGGTTGTTCGGGTGTCATCAGTATCTGATGTGTCGTCAGGATTTGACACATCATCAACATTTGGATGTCATCAATATTTGAAGACAGTCTGCTTAGAAGATTTGTTATGTTCCATATATTATGGAGCAGATATCTTTTACGTATGAGTTATAAGACTTTATCTATTCAGTTGAAGATATGTATCAGTTTCAGTTAGCTTTTGATAATGCATATCTTAGATTGATTTGTTGTAGCTGTGTAGTATATAAACCCAGTTTAGGTCATCACTTAGTGTATTGATCTCGAGTATCATTCGACCTAGCAGCTCTCAAGAACATCAGCATTTTTTAGAGAGTTTTGTAACAGTTTTTATCAGATATATAAAAAGCTGTTATATTTTATTACTTGTTTGAAATATTTATACAATTGTATCCAACCCCCCTTAAACAATTGTATCTTTATTGGGCAACAATTGGTATCAGAGCTCACTGATAAACTTAAAATAAGAAACAATCTAAACATGTCTCTGAACAAGTATGAAAGTATTAAAATTCATATTCTGAAAAAGACTGAATATCCTACATGGAAGGTAAAGATGCTCATGCACCTCGAAGCTACAGATCCAGATTATCTCGATGTGATTAATGAGGGACCACACATGCCAACAAAACTGGTGCCTGCAACTCCTACTATTGCTGAACATTATCAGCTAAAGGAGAAGAGTGAGTGGACACCAGAAGAGAAAGTAGCTGTGCTGAAAGATCCAAAGGTAAGAAACATTTTGCATAATAGTCTTGATTATGTGATGTCAAACAGGGTGATAGCCTATAAGACTGCCAAAGAGATCTGGGATGCTCTTGAAACTCAATGTCAAGGAACCATGGCCATCAAGAAGAACAGAAGGGCTGTTCTGATTCAAGAATATGAACACTTTGAGGCCAAGCCTGATGAAAGACTCACTGGCATCTATGACAGATTTCTGACCTTGCTCAACAATATATCTTTGGTGAGAAATGTGTATGATCAGGAGGATTCAAACACCAAGTTTCTGAGAGCCTTAAGTGAAGAATGGGAGACTCAAACTTCAATCATACGACATTAATATGATTTGAAAATAATTACTCTGGATGAAGTCTATGGCATGCTGAGAACTCATGATTTGGAAGACCATCAAAGGAAAGAGAGTGTTAGATATATTTGATAATGTCATGGCTAATGTGATTTATGTTTAGTTTTCAGATCTTACTTAAACAGGATAAATCAGTACTTACTGGAAATCAGGTCCTAAGGATATCAGTACTTATATTATCAGGAGATAATCATCAGAAGATGGATATCAGAACTTAAGTACTGAAGGACGTTCAGATAAGGAAGGTAGCTGGTTAAAGGAAAGAAGATCGAGACAAATATAAGAAGAGATTTGCATGAAGAAGGAATTCTATGAAGAATAGAATACTTGGAAGAAAAGACATCTGATTGATATATTTTAGGAAGCAGAATTATATTCCATATCAGTTAGCAATTTTCTTGTAACTGTGTAGTATATAAACACAGACATAGGGTTTACACTATAAGTGTTATCACAATCGAGAAGATTATTTATTGTAACCCTAGCAGCTCTCGTGATATTTGTCCATCACTGAGAGAGAACAGTTCTATACTGTAACAGAGTTTATTGTTTCAATAAAGTTTGTTTTCTGTTACTTGAGTTATTAAAGTTCGATTTGATTGTACTATACACTGTATTCACCCCCTCTATAGTGTGTGTGTGACCTAACAAGTGGTATCAGAGCCTATCTATTAACGCACAAACAGTTTAAGATCCAAACACAATCATGTCTGAAACAGAAACTCCAACTAAGCCCACCAAAACTAAAGAACCTCCAAAAAGACAAATTCAAAGCCGATATGAGACTATTAGAGTTCCCATATTGAGACCATCTGAATATGCCATATGGAAGGTGAGGATGACCATGTTTCTGCAAGCTACAGATCCAGAATATCTTGATAGAATCAAGGAAGGGCCTCACAAACCAACCAAGCTCGCTGTTGCAGTTGCAGGTGAAGCAGCAAAGTCTGTACCAAAGGAGAAGAGTGATTACACTGCTGACGATATCGCATCAATTGCCAAGGATGCTAAGGTACGACACTTACTGCATAGTGCTATTGATAATGTAATGTCAAACAGGGTAATAAACTGCAAGACTGCAAAGGAAATATGGGATGCTTTGGAAACAAGATGTCAGGGAACAGATACGATCAAGAAGAATAGGAAGACAATACTCACTCAAGAGTATGAACACTTTAACTCAAAGGTTAATGAGTCATTGACTGATTTATATGATAGATTTGTCAAACTCTTGAATGATTTGTCACTGGTTAATAAGGAGTATGATCTTGAAGATTCAAACCTTAAATTCCTGTTAGCTCTTCCTGAATGTTGGGATTTGAAGGCAACAATAATAAGAGACAACTATAATCTTGATGAAACAAGTCTTGATGAAATTTATGGAATGCTCAAGACTCATGAAATTGAGATGGAACAAAGAAGCAAGAGGAAAGGAGGAAAGTCAAGGACAGTTGCTCTTAAGGCTGAAGAAGAATCCCCCAAGGCAGCTACCTCAAGGAAAGACAAGGGTAAAGCTCTCTTCACAAAGTCTGATACTGAGTCATCAAGTTTTGAAAGTGATGATGACTCAGAATCTGAAAGCTTGCCTGAGACGGATGCTGATGAAGAGATGATGAAGCTGTGTGCTCTTATGGTGAAAGGGATCACAAAGATTGCATACAGGAAGTTCAGGAAGGGAAAGAAGTTTTCCAGGAAAGGCACAAGTTCTGATAAGAAGAATTTCAGAAAATCTGAGGGAAGAGGAGGAAAGTCTGACAGAGGAGATTATACAAATGTCAAATGCTACAACTGTGGTGAGAAAGGCCACATATCTCCTGATTGCAAGAAAGTGAAAAGTGACAAAGGCAAGGCTCTTGTCACAAAGAAGAAAAGCTGGACAGACACCTCAGATTCTGAAAGTGAGGAGAATTATTCCTTGATGGCCAATGCTGATAAGGCAAGTGCTGAAAGCAGTTCTGAAGCTGCTGAATTAAAGGTACCTCAAACTACTTATGATTTTCATACTGATGATATTAATGAGTTGAGAAGATATCTTAAAACCATGTTTATTAGTCATAGAGATCAAACTTTAACATGTGAAAGATTAACTTCTGAAAATCTTGCTTGCAAAAAGAGGAATGATTATTTAGAAAAAGAGTTAGTCATGTTCCATCGAACTCAGAAAGATAGAGATGATGCTTTCTATGTTAGGGATAAAGTGCTTAAAATGAATGAATCTCTAAAAGCTGAGTTAGAAAAGGAAAGAGAGATTATCAGGACTTAGACTAACTCTGGCAGAACAACTCAGAATTTGTTAAGTAGTGAAAACTGGAAATAGGGCTTAGGTTATGTAGAGGATAAGAATGATAAAGGAACTATAGATACTAAGCCTGTAGTTGTTAAACAAAAGCCAAAGTTAAAACCTGTTAAGTTTGTATCTGTAAAGTCTAATAATGAGAAATCAGAAGTTAAAAAGGAATTAACTTCTGACAAACTAAAACAGGAAAAGACAACTGAAGTAAACGTAGGCTTAATGACTAAGAAGCAGCTTAAGCATAAGCTGAAAGATGTTAAGAATGCAAACAAGGCAAAATCACCTAGGAAAAATAGGAATGGAAAGGAAGGTGTGAATAAAAGCAATGATTATAAGCCTATTCTTGAAGCTCCTAGGAAAACGTGTCATAATTATGGAAGTTCTAACCATCTGGCTTTTTTTTGCAGGAAAAATAAGAACATAAACTCCTTACCTGCAAAGTCAGGAGTTAAGAGTCAGTCTGTTAGTTATAAGCCACAAAATCCTTGTTTTCATTGTGGTAGTTTATGGCATTCCATTTATACTTGTAAGGAATATCATAGTCTGTACTATGATTATTATCAAATAAAACCTACTTTAAAGAAAGTTACCATTGTTCCTTCTAGTGTAAGTTCTGATTCAAAGTATGATAGTGTAAATTCTAATAAGAAAAATGTTAACATAAACTCTGATGCTAAATCCGCTGTAAATGTTAACAGACTTAATAAGGCCAAAGGATCCAAGCATGTTTGGGTCCTTAAAACTAATCATTAGTGGTCTTTGTGATTGCAGGGCAACAGGAAAAACATCCTAGTTCTGGACAATGGATGTTCAGGACATATGACTGGAAATAAAGCCCTGCTATCAGACTTTGTGGAGAAGGCTGGCCCAAGTGTTTCTTATGGAGATGGCAACATTGAAAAAATATTGGGATATGGCAATATCAATCTTGGGAATGTCATCATTAAAGAAGTAGCTCTGGTCTCAGGACTCAAACATAATCTACTGAGTGTTAGTCAAATCTGTGACATAGGTTATCATGTGGATTTCTTTGAAGAACACTTTGAAGTTGTAAGTAAATCTACAGGCAAAGTTGTTCTGAAAGGATACAGGCGTGGTAACATCTATGAAGCCACGCTTTCAACAAGTACTGATGGTTCTGTAATCTGTCTGATGAGTAGAGCATCAATTGAAGAAAGCTGGAATTGGCACAAGAAACTCTCTCATTTAAATTTCAACAATATAAATGAGTTAGTCAAGAAAGATCTTGTGAGAGGACTGCCAAAGTCGGTATTTGCTCCTGATGGCCTTTGTGATTCTTATCAGAAGGCAAAACAAAGGAAATCTTCATTCAAGAGCAAGACTGAATCATCAATTCTTGAGCCTTATCACCTACTACATGTTGATCTATTTGGTCCAGTAAATGTCATGTCTATTGCAAAGAAGAAATATGCTATGGTCATAGTGGATGAGTTCACCAAATACATATGGGTGTATTTCTTGCACACTAAAAGTGAAACTGCATCTATCTTGATTGATCATGTTAGGCAACTGGATAAATTGGTCAAAGATTTTGTGAAAATAATAAGGAGTGATAATGGTACTGAATTCAAGAATTTGATGATGGAAGAGTTCTGCAAAAACCATGGAATCAAGCAGGAATTTTCTGCTCCTGGAACTCCACGGCAAAATGGAGTTGTTGAAAGAAAGAATAGAACTCTCATTGAAGCTGCACGAACAATGCTTGATGAAGCAAAGCTTCCAACCTATTTCTGGGCTGAAGCTGTGCAGACTGCTTGTTTTACTCAGAATGCAACACTCATCAACAAGCAAGGAAAAACACCATATGAGATGGTGAAGAAAAAGAAGCCAAATCTGAAGTATTTTCATGTATTTGGATGCAAGTGTTTTGTTCTTAAGACTCATCCTGAACAGCTATCTAAATTTGATCTAAAAGCTGATGAAGGAATCTTTGTTGGATATCCACTTTCCACAAAAGCCTTCAGAGTCTATAACTTGAGAACAAGAGTGGTCATGGAATCTATCAATGTCTCTTTTGATGATAAGAAGATTACTGGACTTGAAGATTTTACTGATCATGATCAGCTGAGATTTGAAAATGAAGATTCAAATTCTGATACTGAAAATCCTGACAATCTAAATCTTGATACTGCAAACTCTGATGGATTAAACTCTGATGTTATTGAATCTGTGGTGACTACGCCAAAGGAAGATGCACCTATGCAGGGGGAGCATACTCAAGATATAACCACATCTCAAGAAGCATCAGAACATATATCTGGCTCTTCAAGTTCTGATTCGTCAAGTTCTGATAAACCAAGTTCTGATAGTTCTGAAAATCTAAATTCTGAAGAATCCAACTCAGAGAGCATAGTTTCAGGGGGAGCATCAGAAAATGTTAATGAAGATAACATGGATCATGGGGGAGCATCCAGTTCTAGAGAAAATCTTCCATCTGCAAGGAAGTGGACTAAATCACATACACCTGATTTGATAATTGGAAATCCTGATGCAGGTGTCAGAACTAGAACAGCTACTTCAAGTGAATGTCTTTACAATTCTTTTCTTTCTCAGACTGAGCCAAAGAAAGTGGAAGAAGCTCTTCAAGATGCTGAGTGGGTGCAAGCAATGCAGGAAGAGTTAAATGAATTTGAAAGACACAAAGTCTGGACCCTAGTGCCAAGACCAAAGAACAGATCTGTTGTTGGTACAAAGTGGGTATTCGGAAACAAAACTGATAGTGATGGCATAATTACAAGGAATAAGGCAAGGCTGGTTGCAAAAGGATATTCTCAACAGGAGGGAATTGATTATGATGAAACATTTGCACCAGTTGCTAGATTAGAAGCCATAAGGATATTTTTGGCTTATGCTGCTCACAAAAAGTTTACTGTCTTTCAAATGGATGTGAAAAGTGCTTTTCTCAATGGAGAATTGGAGGAAGAAGTATATGTTGAACAACCTCCAGGCTTTGTAGATTCCAAATATCCAGATTATATCTACAGGCTTGATAAAGCACTTTATGGACTTAAGCAAGCTCCAAGAGCATGGTATGAGACTTTAGCTCAGTTTTTTCTGAAAAGTGGATTTAACAGAGGAACTATAGACAAAACACTGTTCTACCTCAACCATGGAAACGACTTACTTCTGGTCCAGATATATGTTGATGATATCATCTTTGGTTCTACAAATGAAAGACTTTGCAAGAAGTTTGCCAAACTGATGCAGTCAAGATATCAAATGAGTATGATGGGGGAACTTAGCTATTTTCTGGGCCTTCAAGTCAAGCAGAATGAAGAAGGCACTTTTATTTGTCAAACTAAGTACACCAGAAATTTGCTGAAGAAATTTGGAATGCAAGATTGTTCAAGTGCATCCACTCCCATGGCCACTGCAACAAAACTGGACAAGGATACTGGTAAATTAGTAGATATTACTGATTACAGAGGTATGATTGGCTCACTACTCTATCTAACTGCTAGTAGACCTGATATCATGTATGCTACCTGTCTTTGTGCAAGATTTCAAGCAGATCCAAGAGAACCTCACTTAACAACTGTGAAAATAATTTTTAAGTATCTTAAGGGAATAGCTGATCTGGGATTGTGGTATCCCAGAGAATCAGATTTTAAACTAATAGGTTACTCAGATGCAGATTTTGCAGGTTGCAAAATTGACAGGAAAAACACAAGTGGAAGCTGCCAATTTCTTGGAGGCAGATTGGTTTCTTGGTTTAGCAAGAAACAAAAGTCAATTTCCACATCAACTGCAGAGGCAGAGTACATTGCTGCAGGAAGCTGTTGTGCACAGATTCTTTGGATGAAGAATCAGTTACTGGATTATGGGTTAACTTATTTTAAAATCCCTATTTACTGTGACAATCAAAGTGCTATTGCTATGACAGGTAGTCCAGTTCAACACTCAATGACCAAGCACATCAGCATTAGGTACCACTTCATAAGGGAGCATGTGGATGAAGGTACAGTGGAATTGCACTTTGTTCCAACAGATCAACAACTAGCAGATATCTTCACAAAACCACTGTGTGAAGCTACTTTTACAAGATTAGTAAATGAACTTGGAATGGTTTCAGGTTCTTTCTCTAAATCTGCTTAGTTTTGTTCTGATGCATCAGACTTTATGATCAGTATTTACAGAAATTACTCTCTTTGTGTATTCTGTGCTTAATTGAAAATTGCTTAAGTACTGACTAGTGTCTGATGTGACTTTCTAAACTCTGATAGTGATATGACTGTTTATGTAACTATTCAATCCTATAAAGATACATGTGCTAGATGTTGACCTAGTAGTCTTCAATAAACTAGAGATCCCATGTTAGAAGTAATTATTTCTGTGGAAATCTATTGACACAAGCAAATTCTGATATTGAGCTTAGTTGAGTTTACTTTGTCTATCTTATTACTAAGTCACAAACTAGAATAATGCTTCTCATCTGTTAAGTTCTGATGCTAGTAAATCTGTTGAATGTACTAAGTGCTGATAAACCTCACTTATCAAGAGAAAAAGAAAAAGAATCAAGGAATTAAAATCAGGTACTCCTTTGAGATCTAGAGTAAAAATGTGGAAGGGACGACCCAAGTGCATTGCTGGTATTAAGTAATATGCATTAGAAAAGAAAATACATATTTTTCTTGGTGACTTTTCACACTCTATGATTACTGGAGAAATACTCTGATAATAGCATAAATTTTGATAAGCAGTCGTGACTCACTTACACTGAGAAGCCACTGTAAAATGGAATTTAAAAAGATGCACAAAATTAGCACAAAACAGTTGAGGTGGACTCAAGCATGAACTCATTAAATAGTAGGCTTCAGAATAATGACAGATTTTTAGTAAAATTTTAGTTATGCCTTATTTCTAAGATGTACTGAAGTGAATCAGACTTTACTCCTTGTCTGATATTTAGCATAATGCACACACTAAACACTCCATATGAATGATGAAAATTACTGTGGTGATCTATGTTATTTTAGATGAACAGTTTATGTGTCACATTGCATAAATTCTGAGGACAAGTTCCTGTTGAACGTTCTGATGATTAAGTTCTGAAGAATCTATATCAGAATTTGTGTGAAGAATTACAAAGATAGGCATTCATTTTTCGAGTTAAGAAATCATGTTCTGATAACTGTTAATATCTGATATAAGTCTAAGTTCCGATATTAAATTCAGATCCTTTACTTGACTTATTTGTGGATAAAATCTAAAAACAGTCTCATTTTAAATTAGAATATGTTGGGGCGGAATATTAACAGTCACTATAATTAGGGATAGTGGTACACGTACATGCACAGTAATTCTTACTTATTTTTTGTGCGCATTAAACCCTGTTTTACCTTTCAAATGACTGTTTTTCTTCTTCCAAGTCTAGGGAGACGAGGTAGAATTAATTCTACCTGTCAGCATTAAATTTTCTTGCATCTCCTGGCATTCTCTTGCCTATATAAACAAACACTTCACAACAGCCTATACATCAATTCTTTTCTCACAAACTCACCTTCATTTTCTTCATACCAACAAAACCATGGTCAACTATAACATGTTTTTGAACTATGAAACATTCAACATGGAGTTGAGCTGTGAAGCCTGGCAGCAGGAATGGCACGTCACTGCCATTCCTGATGAGATTTGGGACTCGGTTCCCCAGGAGGTTCTCAGCCACATCCTGTTCTTTTACCTAGACTACCATCGCCATCTGGAGCGATTGGAGGAGGAAAGGCTGGAAGCTCTCCGCCAGCAAGAGCGAATCATCAGACTCGCTATTCTTTTTGTAGAGAGTAGGAAGAAGAAATACTTTATTTTCTTCTTCCTGTTTTTCTTCATCGTCAGCCTTGCCCTGCTTCTTGAGCTAGGACTAAGGCTGTTGATGTTAGGTTTAGAAGCTTAGGACAATCTTGTAAAGTTCTGATGTAATTTAAATTTCATGAATGTATTCTCTTAATATATTAATGGAATTTCTACTTTTTGCAAGTTTTTGTCTCTGAGATGTTTGTAATTTAAATGCACTAATAAATCCTGATATATCCATATTCTGATGACCATTTCCATTTTGATTTAAATTAAGTTCTGATCTTACAATATCAGTACTTATTTACTTGATTTAATTTTGGTCATTTTCATACTTGAATTTCTTCTCAGAATATTGGTGTTGCAGTGAAAAATAATTGAATAAGTGGGAACAGTTTCAATTTTGAATTAAAACTGATTTACCTCGATTAATGGAATTACTGGGTAAGTGGAACGGTTTTTTCCTTGAAAAACTGCAAGTGGGTAAGTAATGATTACTGTTTTCCCGTGCCCATTAACTATTCATTATTACTGCATGTCTGACAGGTGTCCAACGGTTATATTTTTTTTCCAAGTATAAGTAAGACAGAGAGAAGATTTTACAATCTTTTATTTACTTTTACACTTTATCTCTCTTTCTTTGCTTTTACTCTCTTTCATCTCCTGACGTTGGTTTTTCATACCGACATTTTCTCAAACACCTAACAGGCAACTCTTAATTTTTGATTTTTCTAATGGCACCTAAGGATTTGATCATTGATGGAGCTAACTTCGTTCCAAATAATTATGTTGCAATTCTTGATCATGCCGAAGCTCCGTCTGAGTTGCATTTTGTGCAAGATCTTCTTGCACACAGTAAAATTGGGTATGCATTGACCCAACCTTCAGTCTTTTCAAGCCAACAAGTTCTGACATTTTGGCGGACTGGGCACTTTGATAATGGTGGTACAAATGGTACTCCCAGTATTGTTTTCGAAGTGGATAATTCTACACATGTGGTAACTCCTGGTACAATTCGCAAGGCCCTATATTTACCAGAAGGATGTACTTTTTCAACCCCGGAGGAATCAGCTCTTCAAGAGTTAATGGCCAGTTTGGGGTATGAGCAGAGTTTGGAAAAGCTTGGGCAGTTGAACCGGGCTCATATCAGAAAGGAATGGAGCTTCTTCTTCGACTGCATCACTAAAGCTTTTGGGAATAAATGTTCCAACTTTGATGCCATTCCTATAATGAGTCAGCACATCGGGTATGCTATCATTCACCAAACTCATTTTGATTTTGCAAATGTTGTGATAGGTTTTATTGGGGAAAGGATGACAGAGGATAGGAATGTTGTCTACTTTGCTAGATTCTGTCAGCTTATATATAATTTATGTTGTGATGATGAACCCCAACCTACCACTGACTTATCTCCACCTTTCAAAATTACAAAACGAGCCTTTAATGACTTGGTAAATGCTGACCTTAAGAAAAAGGTGGTTAGACCTTTACAGATTCATCAGTCTGTAAAACAGATCTTGGTAAATGCTGATCCTCAAACCTATAGATCTGTTTATCCTGATGTCCAACCTACCACCACCTCCCAAACACCACAGCAACCATCAGAACATACCTTTCATCCATCTATACCTCAACCATCCCTCAGAACATATCTCAAATCATATCTTTCAATTTCACAGACAGCTCAACCTTCATCCCCAGCACCTACTGTGAAGCCTTCATCTTCCAAGCCTAAGAGGACAAAGGTTGTTCCTCATACATCTCAGAAGAGAAGGAGGATTGTTTTGAGAGATGAGTCTGATAGTGAGGAACAGGTTTCTACATCAGAACCTGTTGTCAAAGAAGATGAGAAAGTTCCTTCTCAGAAGGATTCTGGAATTGGGGGATCTAAGCTTCTCAAAAGGCTTAGAAGAATGACTTCTGCTGAACCTCCCAAGGAATCCCCACCTTCAAAGAGATACAAGAAACAGAGAGCTAAGAGGCCAGTTTCAGATGATGAGGAAGCAGCATCTAAGGAAGGAGATCAGGAATCTCTGATCTCACAAGAACCAGAATCTGCTGAAGCCACTGCTTTTCCATTGACTCCAACTCATGAAGCTGCTACAGAAAAGGTCAACACACCATCTGTGTCTCCTGTTCAAAAGACTGTATCTCCTGTTGATCCAGGCACAAGTGCTGAAATTGATATTCAGAACATGGTTGTGCCTGAAGTACTTTACTTAGAAGCTCCGACAGCAATTCATCCATCAACAACACCTGTTACTGATGCTACTCACACTCCAGAATTATCTACTACACCTTCTCTGCATCTAGATGATGATGATCAGAATATAGGTGAGCATCAGAATATGGCTGTTGATCAGAACTTGGAACCAGATCAGCAGTTAGAGGATGATGCTGAAGCCTCAATTGCTTCTCATACTGTTGTTTTATCAGAAGATGTTAATTCTGTAAGTTTTGATGCTGCAAATGCTGATAATACTGGTGATGCTGCTCTAACTGCAAATGCTGATGAAGCAGGTCCTTCAGGACATGCACTTCAACAAACTGTTCCTAAATCTGAACTAGTTAAGAAGTTTGTTACAAGAGAAGCACCAGTGCCTTGGAGTGAAACTCCTGCAGGACAGGAGTGGACTAAGGAATGGAACTCAGTTACCTGTGTTCCATCTGCAAAGAATCTTGCTGAGCACTTGACAAAAGCTGATGAGATGTTAATTACTGATGATTTCAAAACACAGCTTTGAGTCACTGCATTGAGTACTAAACATATACAAGGTCTCCATTCCACTACTCATGCAGAGTTACATAAAATTCAGGAAGAATTAATCAAGCAAGAACAAGTTCAGAAACTTGACAAGAAAAAATTCTTCCAACCTATGTTTGACCGAGTTGCTTATATTGAGAAGACTCAAGAGAAACAACAATCTTAGATTGATGATATTTTAAAAATTCAAGCTTCTCAGTAATCTCAACTTAATGAAATCCAAGCCTCAGTGGAATTGCTTGTCTCTCTTCTCTTACCTGCTGATGCCAAAAAGGTGGAGAAAGTAATAAAGTCCAAATACAAAACTGATATGACACTGAAAGGGAAGGATGATGAAAAAGATGACCAAGGAAACTCTGGAATGGGTGGAGGTCATAGTCAAGGTAGAGGTTTCTCCTCAAGAAAAGTTGAAATCACAAGTCACAAGACAAGTTCTGATGCTGGAAAAGGAATTACTTCTGCTACTGGTAAAATGATAAGTTCTGATGAACTTTTAGACCTTGATGAAGAAATGTGAAGACAGTTATTTCTTAAAGAAAATCCAGGAATGGACTCGGAGAGTCTAATGGAAGAAGAAGCCAGACCTAAATCAGAAAAAGTCAAATCTAAATCTGAA
Organism: Apium graveolens; assembly: GCF_009905375.1. Taxonomy (NCBI): domain Eukaryota; kingdom Viridiplantae; phylum Streptophyta; class Magnoliopsida; order Apiales; family Apiaceae; genus Apium; species Apium graveolens. The sequence continues at coordinate 288,509,102 of NC_133651.1, forward strand.
GCTTCTGGTAAAAAGAAACTTCCAAAACTCAAAGATATTGTGATAAAAGAAAGGACAAATCCTGAAGCAACCATGGATAAATCACAACTGCAGATAGATCCAAGGTCCAAGGGCAAAGAGAAAGTTGGTGAACCTATCAAGGTTTATGTGCCTCCTGTGAATGAAGAAATTACTGATGAAGATGCTGATCTTGCTCTGACTTCAAGAAAAGTTTTTAAGACAACCTCTGACATGGCTCAAGTTGTTCAGAGTCAAGAAATATTTAGTTCTGATAAATCAAAGACACTCCTACCAGGATTCACTAAAGCCAAACAGACTCAACCTTTGAAGACTGCTGCAAGTGGTTTTGAAGCAAGAGTGGTTACTGGAAAGGAAGCAAGAGATAAAACTGGTTTGGGAAGTGCTGATGAAAGAAGAATACAGAACACTACCAATGATCCAACTTCCTTAAGTGAACCAGGTATTGGAGCAACTCCTGAGAGATTGAATCAACTGGAATCTGTACAAATGGTTTACCATACCTACTTGAAAGAACACATCTTGTTGTACTTCATGACAGATGGTAGGGTTTATCATATAAGGGAAAATGCCATTTCACTGAGTATTTTGAAGAACTGGAGCATGTATTATTCTTACTTCAAGTGAATGACAGAATAACAGAAAGTACTGCAAACTATTTGAAGAATCAGATTCAGAGACAGAAAAGGCTTTATTCTGTTAAGTCTGACAGCACATATCTTCCAAAGTACAGAGATCACAAGGGTGATATTGTTGAGATGAAGCCCAACACTGCCAAGATTATAACTACCTTTCTGGGTTATAGGGCTGTGGAATTCAATCTTGAGTCTGACAAGGAATATTTGATCAGACTGGATCGGGACATAAGAAAAGCTAGAATTAATGATCTTAGGGCTGCAATCTTTCAAATTGGTGAAGATACTGCAGAACTTAAAGATGCTAAAAGGAGGATGATTGATGAACTCGGATATGCTGAGAGATGTTTGTTGAAGAACTATCTCAGAACAACTCCTGACATCAGAGAGATCAGAAGATGAAGCCAAGTCAAGATCTACAACTGTTTAAATTCTGATATGAATACAGACTGAAGTTGTTACCAGAAGTTAAAGATTGGTAAAGCTTTAAGGACTGTAAGTTGTAGTTATCTAGTTAAATTGTCATGCATTTGTACTTAATGTTTTTGACATCATCAAATATCTGTTAAACTTGTATATTATACTAATTTACAAGTTGGGGGAGATTGTTAGATATATTTGATAATGTCATGGCTAATGTGATTTATGTTTAGTTTTCAGATCTTACTTAAACAGGATAAATCAGTACTTACTGGAAATCAGGACTTAAGGATATTAGTACTTATATTATCAGGAGATAATCATCAGAAGATGGATATCAGAACTTAAGTACTGAAGGACGTTCAGATAAGGAAGGTAGTTGGTTAAAGGAAAGAAGATCGAGACAAACATAAGAAGAGATATGCATGAAGAAGGAATTCTATGAAGAATAGAATACTTGGAAGAAAAGATATCTGATTGATATATTTTAGGAAGCAGAATTATATTCCATATCAATTAGCAATTTTCTTGTAACTGTGTAGTATATAAACACAGACATAGGGTTTACACTATAAGTGTTATCACAATCGAGAAGATTATTTATTGTAACCCTAGCAGCTCTCGTGATATTTGTCCATCACTGAGAGAGAACAGTTCTATACTGTAACAGAGTTTATTGTTTCAATAAAGTTTGTTTTCTGTTACTTGAGTTATTAAAGTTCGATTTGATTGTACTATACACTGTATTCACCCCCTCTACAGTGTGTGTGTGACCTAACAGAGAGGAAAAGCAACAAAGGGAAATCTGTTGCTTTGAAAGTAAATGATAAGGCTTCAAGAGAAAAGTCTGTTGGAGTTATAAGATAGAAGAAAAATTTTCCAGAATTAGATACGATGATTCATCATCAAATCCTGATGATGATACTGATTCTGAAATTGATGAGAACATGACAGATTCTGATGTCGTGCAAATGGCAGCATTGCTGGTTAAGGGCTTCAGGAGGATGCAATTCAGGAAGTCTAAGAACAACAGAAGCTTCAGGAAGAATTTTACTGGAAGTGAAAGGAAGTCAACTAAAAGAAAAGAAGGAAAGGACTCTAAAGCTGGAAAGGTAGACAGGACAAAGATCAAGTGCTACAACTGTGATGAACCTGGTCAATTTGCCACAGAGTGCAAGAAAACAAAGCATGATAAAGGGAAGAACAAAGCCATGATCACATTAAGCAAGAATTGGATGACTCCTCTGATTCTGAAAATGAAGACACATGTTATGCACTAATGGCTAGTCTTGATGATCCTGCCTCCTCTGAGTCTAAGGTACCAACTTCCTTCTTCTCTTTTAATACTGAAGATATTTCTGAATTGAAATTTATTCTTAAATCTCTGCATGGTAATTTTAAGAATAAGACTCTAGAAAATGATAGACTTATAACTGAAATTGAGATCCTGAAATCTAGGAATGAACAGTTAGAGTCTGACTTAATAAATCAGATAGATTTGAAGAAAGAATGTGAGAGAGCTAAACATACAGTAAAAATTCTTGAGGCTAGATACAGTATGTTGGAAATAGATTTAGAAAATGAAAGAAAAACCCTTAAAGCCTGGACTAATTCAGGAAAAAAGGTTCATGAGATGATCTCAAAGAAAAACTGGAAAGAATGCCTAGGCTATAAGGATGGAGTTAAGGATGTGGACACTGAAAATAAAATTTCCCTTAAAAATCCTGTTAAGTTTATTTCTTCAGAAGCTGATGAACCCAAATCCATCATTGAAAAAGGTTCAACATCAGTATCACAAGAAAAACTGGTAAGTAATAAATCTCAAAGAAAGGAAAGCAAGGAAAACATTAAGTCTGTTAAGAAAGAAAAGAACATAGGACTTTTGTCAGCAAGACAATAGAAAAAGAAAATATTCGAGGTTACTGAAAAACCTCAAATAAAAAGTCCTAAAAGAAACAGGAATGGTAAGCAAGGTATTTCTAAGGATTCAAATTACAAGGTTATTCCCAATGCTCCTAGAAAAACTTGTTTTAACTGTGGAAATACTAATCATCTTGCTATTGATTGCAGGAGGAGTAAGAAAATGAAAACTGTTATTCCTGATTCTGATGTTAGGGGTAGATCAGTATTTTATAAACCACAAAATCCTTGTTTTCAGTGTGGTAGTAGTTGGCATTCGATTTATACTTGTAGTTATTATCACAAGTTGTGTCACAATTATTATGAACCTTTGCCTAAGTTTAACAAAGTTGCTTGTGTGCTTAATTTTGTTGGTTTTACTAAATCTGCTTCTAACAAGACAAATCCTGACAAAGAAAAAACTGTCAAAAGTACTCCTGACACACAAAGGCTTAAGTTGTCCAAAAAGAGGGCCCAACAAGTGGAGTCCTTAAAAATCCTTCTAATTAATTATTCTTCTGATTGCAGGGTAACAAGAAAAATACACTTGTCTTGGATAGTGGATGTTCAGGATGCATGACTGGAAATAAATCCCTGCGGTCAGAATTTGAGAAGAAGGCTGGCCCAAATGTATCCTATGGAGATGGAAATATAGGACACATTCTGGGATATGGCAACTTGATAATTAGAACGGTAGCAATAGAGAATGTAGCTCTGGTGGATGGACTGAAGCATAATCTTCTGAGCATCAGTCAAATCACTAATAGAGGTTATCATGTGGTATTCTATGACTCAAACTGTGAAGTTGTTCATAACAAGTCAAAGAAAATTATCTTGATAGGATACAGATATGGTAACATATATGAAGCAAGGCTACATGAAATCTTGAAAAGGAAGCTACTTTCCTTATCTCTAAGGCATCAGTAGATGAAAGCTGGAACTGGCATTAGAAGCTCTCACATCTCAACTTCAATTCAATCAATGAACTTGCCAAGAAGGAGCTTGTAAGAGGATTAGCAAACATGTTATACTCAAGTGATGGTCTTTGTGATGCTTGCCAAAAGTCTAAACAAAAAAGAGTATCTTTCAAAAGCAAAACAAGATTCTCTATCTTTGAGCCATATCACATGCTACACATGGACCTTTTTGGACCAGTGAACATAATGTCCATCAACAAGAAAAGGTACACACTCGTAATTGTTGATGATTTCACTAGATATACTTGGGTTTATTTTCTACACATGAAGGATGAAACTCCAGAAATTCTTCTAAACCACATAAGGCAAATTGAAAATGGATCTACACATAAAGTGAAAATCCTGAGAAGTGATAATGGCACTGAATTCAAGAACTCAAAAATGGAGGAATTCTGCAAGTACAAAGGCATAGAACAACAATTCTCAGCTCCTGATACACCTCAGCAAAATGGTGTCGTTGAGAGGAAGAACAGAACCTTGATTGAAGCTGGCGGAACCCTGCTAGAAGAAGCAAAACTACCCACTTATTTTTGGGCTGAAGCAGCAAACACAACATGTTATACTCAGAATATTACTCTGATAAACAGACATGGTGTTACTCCTTATCAAATGCTAAAAGAGAAGAAGCCCAGTCTCAAACATCTTCATGTATTTGGATGTAAGTGCTTTGTTTTGAGAACTCATACTGATCAGCTTGGAAAGTTTGAATCAAAGGATGATGAAGGAATCTTTGTTGGATACGCACCATCAAGAGCATACAGAGTTTTCAATCTGAGAATAAGCACTGTAATTGTCTCCATCAATGTATCTTTTGATGATAAGAAGATTCCTAGCTCTGCAGAAGATACTCATGAAAGTCTAATCTTTGTAAATGAAAATGCATTGTTGGAATCTGGATCAAACTCTAATGAACTGACAAATCCTGATGATCCAAATCCTGACACTCCTTCAGATCCTGAAGATAATCATTGTACTAATAAAACTGCACATATTGAGGGGGAGCAACTGCAAGGGTCAGCTGATGGCACTAACACTGAAGAATCATCTCAAGGTTCTTCTCAATCTAATCTCTCATAATCCAATGCTGATTCAACATCAGATGAACATAAGTCAAGTCCCAATATCTCATCAGGAGTTAACACAATAGATTCAGGGGGAGCCTCAAATGCATTTGATGAGGCATACAATTCGGGGGAGCATCTAGCTCTAGAAGGACACTTCCCAGTGCCAGAAAATGGACTAAAGATCATACTCCTGATCTGATCATTGGAAATCCTGATGATGGTGTAAAGACAAGAAGTGCAACTTAGAATGAATGTTTATATCATAATCTACTTTCAAAAGAAGAACCAAAGAAAGTAGAAGATGCACTTAAGGATGCAGATTGGGTCATGGCTATGCAAGAAGAATTGAATGAGTTTGAAATAAATGAAGTATGGAAGTTGGTGCCTATACCTAAGAATAGGTCAATTGTAGGCACAAAGTGGGTCTTTAGAAATAAGACTGATTCTGATGGAACGGTCATCAGAAATAAGGAAAGATTGGTGGCTAAAGGTTATTCCCAATAGGATGGTATTGACTATGATGAGACATTTGCTACTGTTGCTAGGCTGGAAGCAATCAGAATCTTCTTGGCATATGCTGCTCACAAGAAGTTCAAGGTCTTCCAGATGGATGTCAAGAGTGCATTTCTCAATGGAGAACTTGAAGAGGAAATCTATGTTGAACAACCACCAGGATTTGTGGATCCTAAACATCCTGACTATGTTTACAAACTTGATAAAGCACTCTATGAACTGAAGCAAGCACCTAGAGCATGGTATGAAACCCTTGCTCAGTTTCTACTTGAAAGTGGATTCAAAAGAGGTACAATAGATAAAACCTTATTTTATCTAAATAAAGGTAAAGATTTGCTTTTAGTTCAAATTTATGTGGATGATATCATTTTTGGATCAACTAATCAAATACTGTGTGATAAGTTTTCAAAGTTGATGCAATCAAGATATCAGATGAGTATGATGGGAGAGATGAGCTATTTCCTAGGCTTGCAAATTAAACAGACTAATAATGGCATCTATATTAATTAGTCCAAGTACACGAGAAATCTATTGAAGAGGTTTAATATGCAAGAAAGTTACTCCTATGGCAAATGCTACAAAACTTGATCCTCATGAAGGTATAGCAGTTGATGTCACAAGCTACAGAGGTATTGTTAGGTCCCGAATTATCGTAGAAGGGGGGGTTGAATACGATAATCACTATATTAAAAATTATTTTGAATCTTTAGCGGATAAAATATTTAGTGCTCGGTTAGTGGTTTCGTGTTCTTGAGAGGAATAGTGTTTGGAACGATAAACACGAGGAACACAAGATATTCGGGGAAATATATATTCGTCTATAAATCCTCGAGGGGTGTTGCTACACTCCGGTAAATAAATTAACCGGCTAAAATCTAAGAATAATAAAGTTCCTAGCTTCTACAAAGATTTACAAATCAAATCCTATACAATAATCTAGCTTTTGTTTGTCTAAGGATTTCATTACTGGGTAACGATTATAATGTCCCTAAGAATATACAAGAGTTAAATCGGGCATTATAACGTTACTCCGGTGAGAAGTTAAATGGATATACAAGGTGCCGGAGCTTCTCTGTAAATCTTCGCTTCTTGTTTTATCAGCTCTCTTTTTGTTGGAGAAGATGATAAATAGAACTCTCTCAGATCTGCTGCAAAGTGTAGTCTTTATACACAATAAAATTGTGTGTTGAGAATGAGAGTACTTCTGTGGCGACAGCTTTTCTCTTTGGCGACAAGTCCTTTCTGTGGTGATCAAGGGGTGCAAGAGGGAACTGTTTGATTTGTGTGGCGACAAGGGGGGAGCTCTGTGGCGACACCTGCTATACTACATGTAACCAGTACATGTACTTAACTGAACTAACAAAAACAAAACCACAAGACAATATTTGTACACGTTTGTTTTTCTTTTTATTTGATTTTCCTTTTTTTGTTTTTCTTTTGTTTTTCTTTTCTTTTGTTTTATTTTACCTTTTTCTATTTTCTTTTTCCTTTTCTTTTCTTTTTCTTTTCTTTTTGTTTTCTTTTTGTTTTTCCTTTTTTAAGTTTAAATTGAAACTAAATTAATTTATAAAATTAACTTAAATATAACTTAAATAAATAAACTAATTTAGATTTATAAAATAAACTTATTTCAAGTTTATAAGATAAATCATTTTAAGTTTATTAAATAAATTATATTAAAGTCCATTAAATAAATTAATTTAATTCAACAATTAAACTTTGAACTTCGCCAGTCCCCTGAGCTGTTTAGTTGTATACTCCGCAAACCTATTGTCGTACTTTATCATATAAACGTTCAATCCAAGTATGTTCCTCAACTTAACAATCCTTCTATAAATAATGCCCAGATTCCTTTCACGAGCTGTTGACGCCTAGTGCAACTGGTCAGGTTCACAGACGACTAACCCCGATTCAGGTCTTCGTATTATAGCCTTGATTATATTGTTAAGCTTGCCTAAACTTTATTACTTCGAACACTGACTGTCAATAAATAATTGTACTTTCACTGGAATCCTTTATGGTACTCTAGATAATGTCTTCATTAACCTCTGTCTATACCCTGTCTTCAATTCTTCAAATTCCTATGCTTCAAACACTTTCTATCTTCAATCAATGCCAATACACTGAAATCTTTCGGTAGCACTTGTATACTGAATCTTCAACCTTTCTGAAACCCTGAAAGTCTTTAACCTTTGTTCTTCACTGAGGCATGATCATATTATTGAACTTCTTCTAGTGACCTGTAGACAGACTTCAGGCTTACTTCTAATCTTATGATTCTTTGTATTTGCCTTGTCTTCATTCTTCATGATTTCTTGTGTAGACATAGTATTATTAACCTGTCATGTTCTAGTGTTGTTATCGTGTTGAGTTATCACGTAACTGTTCATACAACTACGCAGTCTCACCAACAATCTCCCCCTATTTGATTGTTAAACCTAACAAACAAATTAAATAGAGAGGATAACTCAACTGACAACTAGAAAAAGTAATGTACCAGGACTTGTAAATAACGCTACTGGTTTTCTGGATCAAATACTGCATTTCCAGATTTCTTAAGTAACTGAAATGAAAGATGCTTGTTCCTCTAGCACTGAACTGATCTTCAAGTAGTTTCATCTTCATTTCCTTGGTTCTTCAACTCTCTGCCAGATAATACTTCTCAGTCTTGAAGTAATCATTAGCAGCTTCTTTTGTACAACCATATTTCCTGTTGAGAAGCGCATATCTCTCTTGCTTCTCCCCCTATGAGAATCAACTGCTTAAAGGAGATCACCTTCGTCTACCACCTCTCCCGTACAATAGGATCCGCAGATAAGAACTAATGATATTCCCCTTTTGGAAAACAGCTTATCCCCTTATGAAGAATAGTGATGAACCAAACCACTTCTTCTGATCACTAGGAAATCACCTTTGTGTTTACTACCTCTCCCGTATAATAGGATTCGTAGTTACAAACAACAATGGTGTGGTGTAGTGTACATATGCTTTACATTTTTCCTCCTTCTTGCTATTATCCCCCTTAGTTGAGGAATCCTCCAAACTATTATATAAGCTTTTATCCCCCCCCCTTAGAGAAGAAATGTATGCTGTTGTCTGAAGGAGTTCTCATATGTTACTTGGTTGGAAAAGAAATAACAAGTCATAGTCTGATCAACCATGTCCCTTTAAATGCTACAAGAATGACTTCACTGTTGATCATCATGTTCACCAATCTTCCCAACTCCTTATACCTCCCAAATGTGAGATCACCAAGTGTTACCAATTGTGAGCTCCCAAAGGTCCCGGATATTCTAATCCAATCTGTAAATGTTAGGTTCCTAAGAGTTAAGTTCCAATCATAAACAGAATCGAGACCCGAAGTATCAAGAACCATGTTTAGGGATAGGAAATGGGATATGGTGTTTCTTTCTTTCTTCCTCACTGTGAGTATGTGATTCTGTTTTGTGTACCTCACATGTGTTTCACTCTTCTCTCCACTCGTGTTTACACTCATTCTCACAAGTGTATCACTCCTCTCATAGCTCCAAAATCCAGCTGTACCTGCAAGGAAAATCACCTTAGCCATCCTTAAGGAGGTCACAGGTGGTATAATGGGAGTTCGCAAATCCCCATCCTTGTTAGACTCGTCAGATGAATCTGAGTCATAATCTAAAAGTTGTTAGTTTCCCTTTTAGGGTTCCAGATTTGAACTCTGGGAAGGTAAACAATGATCCAAAGAATTTAGCATAAAGATCAAAGTTTCCTTCTAATGTCTGTGAAGACATTTCCTTGTGACTCATCAGGTAATATCTGGATCATTGTCGACAAATTGCCGATCTGCACCTATGTCAGATACACTATCCGCATATACATCCAGGTTTATTAGTCCTGGGGAGGTAGACACTGACCACTGACATATGGCTATTGGATCAATATTCTCTCCTAACACCTGTAAAGGCAATTGGTCTATTAAAGAACCTTGAACAATTGAATCTGACCGTAAAATGGTCGAAACTCTTGTTTTCGTCAACTCATCCTTTGTGTGTGTAACCTTTCCTTGTGCATCAAGAATTGTTTATGTTTGAGGTGGTGACACTACATCGGATACCCTGGCCCACAAGCGAATTTCAATAGACGCACCCTGTTGAGAGGATGAATCTAGTAACTATTTTTGTGCCTTTTCAGCCATTACATCTTTTTGAGAAGATGTATGGGAGCTAGCAGTTGTCTCAGTTTTGATATATTTCAACTTTGTAGGAGACAGAGCTGCTGGGTTGACTTCAGAACCTTCCTTATGTGGTGCACTAAGGCACTTTCTCCCTCACGCTCATTCATACTTCATTTTAGTGGTAAGAGAGTGTTGGTTGGTTCTGTTTCTGTGTTTGTCTTTACTGTCTGGGATAGAAGTTGTGGGTTTTCAACCTCATGACTATCAAATGAAAGAATGCTATTGGAGGCTGAACCTGCATCACAGAACATATGGAAATATAGAGATAAAATGCACTTAAGATCTATAATGAATGAAAATTATGCATTTAATCTTTGAGAGAAATGATGTACAATAGTGATTTCAAAATATTTTAATGAAATAAGCAATCACCAATGCAGAAAGAAGTTTGATTTTCTCCTAAAATTGTTCAAGTGCACAAGTCTGTTTTTATGCCTAAAAAGATAAATGATTTTATAAGACACAGACTGATAACTTAGCATTATTAAGAAGAGAAAGAAAGGTTTTGTCTTTCAATAAAAATTAGTTTTTGAAAAAGCATTGATCACTTAGGGTAAAGTCAAAGCAATTCTCATTCATGTCAAAAGCTCCATAATCTATCTTTATAAAATTATAATCAACAACATTGTGTATTGATAAATAATCTTAATAAGACTTACTATGCTGCTAATTTCAAATTGTAGTGAATCTGTCAGATATAGCAACTCATATAAATTCACCAGAACTTAAAATGTCACAATTATCTGCAACAAAATATTAACAATATATCATTGACTGATACTTGTCAAGTATTTTGGATACCAATAATTATGTTGCATCCTATTTTAAATATTAAAATAAGATATCAATGAATTAAATACCAATTATCTATCAAAAAGACATCAGCATTCAATTTCATATATCATACAATTATTAACTCCTAACAACTGTAATATTTCAAACAATATTGGTTCGATAAATAAAGCAACATTAACCAACATTGTCTTGTTTGTAATCTTAGAAAAATATTATAAGTTCCATATACTTTGATCCATTGAGTATTGCATCTATTATCAAAGTGTTTAGGAATTTGCAAGTAAGTATAAAAATTATTCTAACTTGACAACATATGCTTACTTCTAATAAAGCAATCAAACATTATAACCATAGTTGTACTTCAAGAGATATTTTTACACTTACTATATTAGTATAAGTGATTGAAGATAAACATTGATTACTTAGAGGAGTTCTAAGTAATGTCACAAATACTGATACTTCACAATTAGTTCATAGTTAAACTCTTAAGTAAATATCATTAACTGATAGAAGTCAAAAATTTACACACAACTAATCATGATACAATCATATTCTGATTTCAGTGAATTCTTGAGATGTAAACATTACTAAATTCACTAAAACCAAAATCTCATAATTAACTTATAACACACAATTTACAATCAATATACTAGATATCAATTGTTGACAAATTTAGTTATAATCAATCATGCTGCTTATTTATTTTAAGTTAGTTTGAATTATGGAGCAAATAAAATCTTTGAATTGCTTCAATTTCCATAATCCAAACTACCCAAAATAGATACTTAAATAAATAAATACTAAATATCTATGAGGTAGATATTAGCACTTAAATATTTTTATAATTATCCTTGAATAATCACCAATAGGATATATGACTTATATACATGGTAATCAATCTCTCGATAATTAGTAATTTTAGAAATACTTTCTAAGCATATAAAATATTGAGAATTTTATACACATGACTTAGAAAATAAGCATTGATTACTTAGAATAAAAATTCTAAATAATATCACTAACACTAAAAGTATCATAATTATTCGTACATGATACAAATAACTATGTTGCATATTATTTTAATATAATTTAAATTATGAGACTGATATGGAATGGAATTGTCTACAGTCATAATTTAAATCAATTAAAATAAAGTTCAAACTTAATGCTATAATACTTAACTACCACAAATGTATATGATATTGTAATCATGATAATCAAGATAGTAGCACTAAGTACGAGGTACTGGATTACTGATAAATTCACAAGTCCTTTAAATATTGAAGATTTAATACTTATGAACCTATATGAAGAATTCCTTACAGATGGGATTTCCAACTAATATGCAATGAATGATATCCCACACTTACAAACCAGTCTCGAAAAATTAGCTTTAGCAAGTGATTTGGTAAATGTTTCTGCAAGTGACTCTTTGACTAAAAGATATGCTCTCGAAATAAATGATATCTGGTGTAAAGGTGCCTTGTCATAGAGTATTCCACAATGTTGTTGGATTTGAGGTTGTTTCTTATTATAACAAGAAATCAGTCTTCGTCCACGAAGTTGACAGCTTCCTGAGATGCTTCTCCTGTCACTTGAGTTGACAGCTTCAGAGATGCTTCTCCTGTCTTTCTTACAACCTGCATAATCTGTATCTAAATAGCCAAACATGTTAAGCATAATATCTTCAGGGTACTTTACTCCAAGAGTTGATAGTCCCTTAAGATATCTAATAATCTTGTTAATAGCTATTCGATTGGATTCTCTAGGATCCACTTGGAACCTTGCACTTTGGCATTTTGAGAACATTACATGTTGTCTATTAGCATTTGAGTAAAAGAGTGAACACTTCATACCTCTATAGCTTGTCATTATACCTGAGTTGTACTGATCAAGTTTTAGTGGTTTCTGTTGGTAAGTAGTCTTGGCATGTTCAGAATCTTCTAAATTTTACATCTTCAGAAGATCCTTATACTTACTTGTATTGCCATCATCCTTTTGGTTTACTCGTGCTCCTAAAAGAATTGTTCTTTTGGCTTGCTTGAGCTCCTAAAAGAATTATCCTAATGGCTTGCTTGAAGTAATTCCAAAAAGAATTGTAACCTTTTCAAAATGCTCCTCCATACCTACTCTGCAATTACTTAGCAAATAATCTTGCACAAGTTTTTGTTAGTAGACAAACATATAACATTATCATTATATCATAGCACATATATAACATTATCTTTGTGCCTAGTGTTAAGAGAGTTATTAATATGACGAACATATAACATTATCTTTGTGCCTAGTGTTAAGAGAGTTATTAATATGACGACTCTACTAGTTCATATTAAATTGTAACTTCAGTTAGAGTGCCATACCATGTCCTTGACGATTGCTTGAGTAGTATACTAGTTCATACCAACCTGAAGTAAGCTTGTGAAGAAGAGATATACGTAGTCCAATTGATCTGCTATTACAAAGTCCATGAACTGTTTTGCATTGACTTCCTCTTTTGACTCACAAATCAGGAGTGCACTTGTACACATCTATTAGAGTCCAATTCCAAGTGTAATGTGCATCAGGTGCCTGATATGTCGTAATATCCTCAAGTCTCGTCATTGGTGCTATCTGTTAGACACTGCTTCCTGACAATAACCTAGCATCTAGTTTGGCCTTGTCCCTCGTAGCAATGTCATTGTCATCCAGTTTGACTTCTGGTTATCCTTGTACCAATTACAATATTGTCACTTGGTTTGGATACCAGCTTCCCTACAATCTGCTTGCTGACTGATTGAGCTCATCTTGCTTTGCAATCACCCAATCAATACGGATCTATCAGAGCTTCTATAACTTTCTTAGTTTCTTCTTCAGAAAGAAAACTAGAGAAATAATCATTCACACTCAGTAGCCCTGCTAATCATAACTCCACCATCTGGATCACTTAAGAACTAGACTCTGGGAATAATATTAACATCAAACCCTATGTCTCAGCAGATATTATAACGACTCGTGTATTTTTGAATTATTTAAATATGTGATTATAGAAATTATTAAATAAATAAAATATGTGTATTGGTTTTGACCGCTATGTGTTGTTTGATTATTATTATTATATGATTTATACTGTACCGGGTTGTTCGCGTGATTAATTAAGAAATTGTATTGAATTGTTTCACTTTCAAAAGTGGATTTAATGTAAATATATTTGTATAAATATTTAAAGTGTCTCTAAAATTGCTTTTATGATTTTATAATTACTATAATTATTTTTAGGATTTTATAAAATTAAGAAATCAATATTTTATTAATTATTTATTTGTAAATGATTTTCTGATTGCTTTTACTTGTAAAATCCGTATTTAATTCCAGAATTTTTCAAAAATCACAAAATTCATATTTTTCTAAGTTTATAATATTCTGAGAATTTTAAAATTATTTTATAAATTTTCGGGATTAATTTCACCCGCGCGTCGATTCCTTTAATTGCTAAAATCGAGTATAAGTTGCGTTTTTAAAATCTCGGAATTTATCTTTTTATAAACTTCGGGATATTTGTAACATTTTAAGACTATTTTCGTGATTTTATGAATTTATTTTAAGTATAGCTCGGTTCGTTAATTATGAAATACGGGTACGAGTTGTATTTCAAAATGCTTTAAAAATTATGAAAATTTTATTTTATTAACCTCGGGATTTTTAGAAAATTTTAAAACTATTTTGATAATTTTCAGAGTTTATTTTATGAGTAACCTGGTTCGATAAATTGCGAAACACGAGTTAAAAAGTGGATTTACAGTCAATATTAGGACACGTGTTTGCACAACCGAAATCTGGAAACCACGTGTCCCATCCTATGTTGCTACACCTACAGAGTAGTAAACAAATAAATAATAATAATAATAATAATAATAATAATAATCCCCAAACCCCCACCCCTGTTCTTCAGTCGCTTCTCTCTTTCTCCTTATCAATCTCTCGGCTCTCGCCTCTCCTCCCCTCCTTCTTTCTGATTTCCCCTGTTCCTCTCTAACTCCCTTCTTGTTCCTTGTTTTACTAATTATTCCGGTGAGTTTCTAGTTTAATTGCTCCGGGTTCTTCTCAGTTATTCAATCCATAATTATATATATATGCATGTGTTGAGTATGTATATATATGTGTTATGTCGGGTGTATGTGTTTATGTACGCTGTGTGTATTTTCCGGGATGATTTCGGCCAGTTCTGTGCTTTTGTCTTGGTTGTGGTGGTGTCGCGTGTTCCCCACGCGCGTGTGCCCTGTTTACTTTCATCTTTTAATTATTTTTGTGTTATTCAATTTTCTGCAGGAATTTCATTGACTGATTTCGTGAAATAAATAAATATGTGGTGCGGGTATTATTAGCAATTAATTGGTGAAGTTCGTGTGGAAACCCAAAATTTATCGGGTACCGATGAGTTTTTTCGTCGTCGGCAATGAGCCTCGGCGAGCCGACGGTGGACTGTGATGTTTATTCTGAGTCCTAATATTTTAAAAGAAATAAATGTAAAAACGTGAATAATAATTAGTTGGTTTAAATCAGTGGTTGGGATTTGTGGAATTGAAATGTGATTAGATAATTGTTGCGATGGTTATGTTTGGGATTTGACATCGATTGATGTTTCGACAGGTAGTCCGATAAACAAAGGAGACGCTGCCCGATTTTCTGGGAAATCAACTATGGATATGTGGGGGCGTATCCGATAATTATCGGGACGTCAAGTGAATATATATACTTATACTTTATACGAACTTGATTGTATGTTTTGGTAAATGTTCTGTCCAAAACTCGGTAACCCTAATTTTGTAAAATGATGAGTATACGTATTTTCTGAAAACGAACACTGAACCGATTTCGAGAACGTGAACCCTAATTGTTGTTTGTGTTATTATAATATGAATGATTACAAGTCGGAATATGCTATCGTATGGGTAGGTGGTTAGCGAGGATATGTCAAGCATAACTGGGTATCTAACATAGAGTATTTCGACCCTGTAGGTTATAGTCGGAAAACCAAAAGTGGACAATGGACTAAAGATAACCTAGTAGTCAGTCGACGGGCTCAGTAGATTTTCAACAGAAAAAAAAAGGTGAGTGTCGAAATCGAATCCAATGTGATCTAGTGGTTGGACGTTAAAGCCTGAGCGACAGAGTCGGCTCAGAGTTGATCAGTAATAGTTGTAAAGCCCTGTACGGCAAGTACTTCTAAACTTTTCTTCAAGATATATCACAAATATTTTCAAACTATTTCATAACATGTCGCTATTATTCAAAATAACTCATGTTTTATATTGCAAGTGCTTTAAACTATTTACCCTTGAACCCTGATTTTTCTTGATCTTGAGCCGTAAGCCTTATTCTTTGTAAACCATCCTTTGTTGATCCTCAGATACCAAATCACACAAAGATGATACTACTCCCCAAATGTATAACTACCAAATACCAAACACTGGAACAAAATTGTTTGAAAACACGAAAACTTTTATACTCCAACCATTCTTTATAATATCAAAGAACTATACCTTGAAAAATCATTATTTGTCTAATACCTGATCCTTTTACAGACTGAAAACTGTTTCTTATACATACCCTGATATACGCTTGTGATATCCATTAGTTTCCTTACATTTTTAGTCAAGTGTTTAATCATCATTGATTATGATCTTGTTTTATCGAATTATATTGTTTATCATATTGAACTGCTTTAGAATTGGATAGATTTTTTATATATATGGACCAGATTCGTGGTCAGACCATATCAGTGGTCAAGTTAGGCCAATGTGTTCCTTGGATCCAGTAATTAGAGCAGTGTTGTGTGCTTTGCTCAGGGTTAGTGCGTGACTGATCAGCAGCCTAACCTTGGTTTTAAAACTTAAAATGAATATCCAATTCTAATGATTTTTTAGCAATAAATTTGATTCCTCTGAATCATTTCGTTTGATCATTGATTAACCTCAATTATTGTCATTGTGACTTGCTGAGCTAGTTAGCTCACTCTTGCAAATCTTTTTATGTATTCTACAGTTAAGAATGATACGGTTGATAGCGAGGTTTCCCAGTTCAGTGTGCGAGCTAGGATTCCAGATTGAGTTGGATCGAGCTAACAGGAGCTTATTGCAGTAGTGAGATAGTAAGATTGTAAGAATAATTTTATTATCAGTTGTAAGTTAAATTAGTTGGGATTTGGTACGTTGTAATAAAAGTTAAGGATTGTGGCTTGTTTTCATAATTTAACCTGTTGCGATCCGTGGTTGTGTAAAGCAGGGTCATTGCAAATAGTATCTTATATACAGGTTTATATTTTATGCATGTGTTATGTACCCCAAACTTCTGACCCGGGTTTGGAGGGCGCCACAAGTTGGTATCAGAGCTACAGGTTATAAGTCACTGAAACAAGCCTAGATTATCGGGATTGGGTAGAGGGTTAGGATTAGGAATAGGAAATAGAAAGATAAGACGTTGTGAGGTTGAGTGTGATTGTATAGTAGGTCTCCGGCACGGTTCGTATTACGATTCGGAATTATTAACATTGCGATATGATTTCCAGGCAACGACAATGGCAGATCCTGATTTCCCTACATCATCTGATCGTTTGGAGCTTTCCGTTTGAGGATCGTCATCTTCTCCCATATTTGATTTGCACCTTGTTCTTCTATCGGTATTAATGGTATTACCTTTTATTATGACAGTTTCCCCTCTTCAAGTTATTCTACGCTATTCTACCACCTCTTGATATGAGACTACCTATTTAAGAATTCTCATCTATTCATTCTTGTTTTACTGGACAACCGGCTGTGAGTGTGTCTTTTCAATTTACCCTACACCCTATTCTATACCCCGATTTAAAAATTGTCCTATGAAGCAACAGTGCCTACGAGGATGAATTCGGAAGTTACAGTAAATGGTGAGTACTTGAGATATAAATAAAGGTGAGAAGAAGTCTAGAAAGAAGATTCAGGTGTTCCGAAGGATAGTTGTTACCAGATTAAAAGAAGCCATTAGTGATTAGGCCACCCATGACTAGCTTGTGGAATGGATTAGATAAGTATTGAAAAGCGAGTTAGAGGAGATTATGGTTTTGGAGCTTTCTTGAAGTTAATTAATGGTGTTATGACAATGTGATATATTTATAGTAATAAGGTGATGTGACATCAGCCGATTTGTTGACTATTGGATAGCCTGTTCTACTTAACTACTGCAACGATAATGTCGGGAGTATTACCAGTATGGAAGCCTTAATGTGAAGCTACGAATAAGATAACATGCAATGATAACTGAAGTTTTCGTCGATTAAGAAAGGAAAATGGACCCAATAAAGGAGAGAGAGTAGATTGAAGTAAGTGGACCTTTATGTGATCGTTTCTTTAATTTGGTACCTTGTTATAGGTAGAAAGGACAACAACCAACTCATATAGTAAGGACAACCAGATTTTATGATTTTCAAAATTTTTAAACAAGTTTTCGAAAAAGATTTTTCCTTACAAAAATTTCTAAAAGACTTCTTGAATAAAACAAGTTTTAAACAATGGTTGTCAAGTTACTACTTGAGTTTCTTGTTTGTTAAAAGACCCGGATTACCTGAAGGATACTTATTTTAGGCTTAGTATTGTTAATTCAGAGGACAAAGTAACCCGCGATTATGAAGAAGTTGATTATTCCTAACGGTAAGGTGCACATATTGTTTGACAAGATTAACAACAGAATCAGTGTACGGAGTAACTATTCATCCAATTACTAGGACTGTCAGAGTTCAAAGAATTTTTTGATTTAACAGAAGCCTGAGTATGACTGAAGGAGATTAGGAAGATTTCCAGACTTTTCTAAAAGAATAATATTATTAACAAAAGGATCGTTATGTCGAATGATTCGTGGTTATTATAAATTAAAAAGAGGAAACTCGAAGTTATCTGGTGGGAACGCCATTATGATCGAATTGTTAAAATATTATACGTGTAGGTGCGATGTTAAAGACACAAGACGTGACAAGTGAGAATCTACCATAATGCTTAATTTGCGAAGGCATTTCAGCGTACTTTCTAAAGTTGTTATAAGAAATAACGGGGATATGATCGAACAAGCTCGAAAGATGAATACAAGTAAAATGTGGATGGTGACCAATGGTGTCGTTCTTGTTTTTAATATTACAGCGTATATTCCTTTTTAATTCCTAAAAATGTATGAACATCTTTTCTTAATAAACTCCTTATGATGATATCGAAAAGGAGGATATTGCATTCCTCTCAAATTTAATTTTCCCTCAAGTTTTGTTCTCTGATTGGGATAAACAGTGTTATAGTGAGACGCTTTATCGGAATGACGAAGAGTCGGGTGGGACGCCACCTAATCATGTGCTGTATGCCATATGGTACGAAAGACTGGCCATCTTAAGTACCAATGTGGTTGTCTCAATCATATTCAAATCCTTATTTCTTCTTTCTTTTCAACTTTAATTTTTGTTGAATTGTAAATCCTTCTAGTTGTTTCGTTGTACTGTCGTTCTTTACAAGAGTTTTCAAACAAAAATCAACGTATCATGGATCAAGCAGACAAAGTTCCAACTACCTCTAACGCATGGAAAGAAAACAAGAGCATATGGTGAGGATTAAAAATCACTAGCCCCAATCAGGGATGCACTAAGAATCAATGGAATCTACTTCAATAAAGAATACGTCTCCAAGAACGAGAGTTTTTGATTTGTCTGTGAAATATGTTATTCAAAATACGGATGTGGTGATGTGAATGATTATTGTGGATACCTTATACGTTAAAGTATTGAAAAATGTGGGAGCAACTTGATTGTTTAGCTCCCAATATTTTGTTGATAAAATAGATTACCCTATTGAATTGATAAGATTATGATTAATGGACTAGCAAGTCAAAATCGTGTAATTATTAAATAAGTACCAATGGTGGAATTTAGATTTTTGGAAATAAGTTGTGAAGAATTGATATTATTTAAGATAGGAGAATTTGACATTGTTCTAAGAAAGGGACTATTTATTTAAGCGTGATGCCCAGATAGACTGACATGATGAAAAGATAGTTCTGAAGACGCCAAATGAGAATGTGATGAGGTTCAGAAGATGAAGGAAGGTAAAGGATTTGTTAACGATGACTTAAGCTAAGAAGTTACGGTGACCAAGAGGTAAGCACTACGGTGATTGTGAATAGAAGTCAGGAGTAAATAGAATTTGAAGGTTTTATAGTAATTAATGAGTTTCAAGATATGTTCCAGACGAGTTACCAACATTTCCTCCAGATAGAAAAATGAAGCTCGCGATTGACTTAGCACCTGAGACGAAGCCAGTGACCAAGGCCTTACACAAAAATGGCACCAGTTAAAATGAGGAAGTTAGCAAAGCAGATGCAGGAGATGTTAAAAGAAGAAGTGATTAGACCCAGTGTATCCCATAAGGTGCACCGGTACTAATTGTTAATAAGAAAATGGAATTATGAGATTACGCGTCAACTAGAGAAAGCTCAACAAGTTTACTATCAAGAGTAAGTATCCGTTACCTCGAACTAATGATTTATTTAATCAGATGAAAGAAGCAGAGTATTTTCTAAGATAATTTAAGCTTTGGATGTTATCAATTGGAGATTGAACTTATGGACATATTAAGGATAATTTTCAAAACTAAGTATTGCTGCTATAAAATTCCAGTATTGTCATTTGGATTAACCGATATACCAGTAATATTTAAACTTAATGAACAGAATATGAAGGAAGATCCGAATAAGTTGTATTTATGTTACTTAAAATCAAAGGAGGACCATGCAAGCATTTAATGATAGCCGGGAAGTCGAAGAAGAAAGATGTTGTACGAAAAGTTTACAAGGTAAAAGTTTTGATGGTCGGAAGCATAAATAGTCAAAGAGGAGGAGACCAAAGGGGATCCAGCGGAAATTAAAGTTACTATGAATAAAGAAAGATCAAAAGCACCAGCAAAGGTAAGAAGTTTTACCATGGACCGGTTATTATTGAAAATATGTGCAAGATTTCTTGAAAGTAGCAATACCTTTAACGAAGCTAACCAGGAAAAGCCAGAAGTTTATATGAAATAGAGAAGGGTGAAGAAAGTTTTGCGGAGTTAAATGAAAGAATGGTTACAACACCTGCTTTATCACTTTGAAAGTATCAAGGAGATTTGGTAGTTTATAGTGATACTTCTCATAAGAGAATAGGATGTGTGTTGATGCAGCACAATCAAGTTATTGTATATGCATCCAGACAACCGAAACCTTATGAGCAGAAGAATCCCACCCCTAATTTGGAACTAGTAGTAATAATATACGCTTTGAAAGATTGGGAGACATGATATGTATGGAGAAAGGTGTAAGATCTATACGGGCCATAAGAGTTTGAAGTATGTATTCACGAGGAAAAGCAAATATAGTGGCAAGTGATAAGCAAAAAGGAGAGAACGAACATAGAGACTATACCAGAAGAATTATCTACGGAATTTTAGAAATTGGAATTGGAAATCAGAATTCATAATCCAAAAGGAGCAAGGATGGATAGTATGACCTTTCAGTCAAGTTGTTAAGGGAAAGATAAAGAGATGTCAAGAGAAGATAATGAATTATGATGTTAACGGTTAGTAAGAGGAAGACTATGCACCCAGAAGAACGATCACGATATTCCTAGGTTTTCTTCCAGCACTTGGATGCTATAAATAGAAGGACTAAGAAATAAGATCCCACAAGGAATTCACAATATAAAGTATTTAATTTATTGAAGAGATGCCAAGATATATGGAAATTTAAAGAAAAATAGTGATAACCAGGTATAAGAAGGAAATTTCAAGATGGATTAGGAAGTGTTGGATATGTCAAAGAGTTAAGGCGAGGTATTGGAGGCCTAGTGAACAAGGCAGACCAAGGAGTGGTTTTACAAGGAGCAAATCGTAAAATGTAGCAGTGATGTTGTTAGAAAAAAAAAAGAATGAAATTATGAGATTATGTACTGATTAGCGGGAGTTCAATAAAACAACGAATAAGAATAAGGGATTATTTATTAAATCTGAACAGAATTATCTGAATAGTTAAAATATCTGAATCAGTAATAATCTGAACAGTAATGAATAAGATTGTTTGATAAAATTATTTAAATTTCTGAATGATAACATTAACCTATTTGTTGTTGAGTGGTTGAAAAAGTTCAATAATTCTTTTTATTGAAAGTTGTTTAAATTAAAATATATATGATCAAAATATTTTTTGATAAGTTAATATTTTATCATTTTGTAATGATTAGGCAACTTTAAAAATTAGACCGTAAATAAGTACAATTACTAATAATTT
Organism: Apium graveolens; assembly: GCF_009905375.1. Taxonomy (NCBI): domain Eukaryota; kingdom Viridiplantae; phylum Streptophyta; class Magnoliopsida; order Apiales; family Apiaceae; genus Apium; species Apium graveolens. Next base: position 288,530,934 of record NC_133651.1, read on the forward strand.
TAAGATAATACAACATATTAAAAATGAAAATATTTTTTAAATATATATATATATGGTTTTTTTCAAGAGAGAACCCTTTTTATATATAGAACCGTAAAAACCCTTGAGTCTATTATAAAATTTCATCAAATTTATTGCTAAAGTAGAATAATAATTATATATTTAAATATAATAAAAAGTTTAACAATTGAAATTTGAAAAAAAAAATGATTTTAAATATGATTCTATTGTGAAATAATTTTGGAGGACTGTGATTTTACTACAAAACCATTTTAAATAATTTCATCAAATTACAAAAAAAATTAAATAAAAAAATTGTGCAATTTATCATTAATTTGGTAATTAAAATTTATAACTATATATGATGAAAAATAAAATAAATTATATATTTATATTCTTTAAATAATAGTTCATCTCTATATAAAAAGTACTTCATGTGAATTAAATAAAATGACAAAATATAAAATTGGTACATGAGAATTGAATAAAATGACAAAATATTAATAAAAGATGAATAATATTAAATAAAATGACAAAATATAAAATTGGTACATGAGAATTGAAAGAAGCAAAGTGACATAAATATAAATTGACTGGTTCAGTGAAAATTTAGAAGCCCACCCGTTCAGTACTTGTTCAGAAGAAATCCAGTCATTCAGATGTATAATATTTGAATCAAACAATCTGAACAGAGGAAAAAAGAATGGTTCAGTTCATAGTCACTCATTCACCTGTTAACAAATGGGGCCTAAGTGACCCCTATAAAGATTGATTACTTATGAGACCTAATCTAAGAAGTGTGTTATGTCTCGAGGATTATCTTAAGACCCGACCTGGGGACATATCAGAGATCACGATTAAAATGAGTTATGAGCATTGCAAGCTCTGGTGATATCATGTGAAGTAACAAGTGTATCAGTTAACTATAAGGAATTAAGGAACATGGTGTATAAGGAGTACTTGGATAAGCAAATTGTATTTATTGATAACATCATCAACTATTCAAAGAGTAAGAAAGTCTGTGTGGGATGCACCAGGATTTTCCCCCAAAGATTAGAAGGAGAGCAACTATACGTTGAGTCTTCAAGAATGAAATTTTGACCGAGGTTAACAAAAGATTCTGATTAATCCACTAACAACTACCTAAACAAAGCCAGATGATAACAGATGCCTTGTGCAGAAAGAAAGGATTGGATGTAAACGAATTGGAAAGAGTGGAATATAAAATTCAAATACCTAAAAGTGATAATAAGTGAATATATGAGATTACTTTTTAGCCTATACGGATAGAAACGAATAGGAGATGTTTAAATTTTTTGGAAGCTAAAGTTGAAAATGAGCACTGCATATCATCCTCAAACGGAAAGTCAAAGTAAGGAAGTGATTCAGGAAGTATAATATATGTTGAAAGGTTGAGTTTTAAGGAAACACTGGAATGATCATTTATTATCGATGTCAGCTTTAGAATGCCACTTTACCAAGCCTTATTTGGACGCGAGTATAGGTCCCCAATTTATTAAGATAAAGTGGGAAAAAGGAAGTTGTCAAATTCCAAGGTAATCCAGCACACCAAGGGCGTAACGATATTGATTGAAGCAGCTCAGAGTAGACAAAGAAAGAAGCGGAATTGTATCGAGGGAGAGTAAGAATATAGAAATAAGACCAGTAGTGTTAGTAAAAGTGTCGTCTTAAAAGAGATTGAATAAGTTTGAGTAGAAGGGGACAAGTTAAGTCCTAAATTTAGTAAACCATTTGAGATATTGATAAATATAGATAAAGTTGTTCTTGAATTGATGTTGTTATCACACCAGTATGTATATATAATGTGTTCTGCGTGTTAATATTAAAGCGATAAGTATCTGATTCGAATTAAGTGATTGATTAGGAGCCAATGGGCTCTCGTCCAAGTTTGTTTTACATATAGTGATCAATCCAAATTTTTTATCGTTAAAGGCGAGTCCTTGGAAATGAGTGTATATCTATAGTAAGTATGTTTGAAATCCTCGAGTAGAAGAGTCTACTTGGGAATTAGAGTCAGATATGCTTGACAAATATCCTAACTTGTGTAATTAGACCAGATTCTGAGGACAGAATCTTTTTAAGGGGGGAAGGATATAACGACTCGTGTATTTTTAGATTATTTAAATATGTGATTATCAAAATTATTAAATAAATAAAATATGTGTATTGGTTTTGACCGCTATGTGTTGTTGATTATTATTATTGTGTGATTTATGGTGTACCGGGTTATCCGCGTGATTAATTAAGAAATTGTATTGAATTGTTTCACTTTCAAAAGTGGATTTAATGCAAATATATTTGTATAAATATTTTAAGTGTCTCTAAAATTGCTTTTATGATTTTATAATTACTATAATTATTTTTAGGATTTTATAAAATTAAGAAATCAATATTTTATTAATTATTTATCTTTAAATGATTTTCTGATTGCTTTTACTTGTAAAATCCGTATTTAATTCCAGAATTTTTCAAAAATCACAAAATTCATATTTTTCTAAGTTTATAATATTCCGAGAATTTGAAAATTATTTTGGAAATTTTCGGGATTCATTTCACCCGCGCGTCGATTCGTTTAATTGCTAAAATCGGGTATAAGTTGCGTTTCAGAAATTGTTTTAAAATCTCGGAATTTATGTTTTTATAAACTTCAGGATATTTGTAACATTTTAAAACTATTTTCGTGATTTTATGAATTTGTTTTAAGTACAGCTCGGTTCGTTAATTATGAAATACGAGTACGAGTTGTATTTCAAAAATGCTTTAAAAATTATGAAAATTTTATTTTATGAACTTCGGGATTTTTAGAAAATTTTAAAACTATTTTGATAATTTTCAGAGTTTATTTTACGAGTAACCTGGTTCGATAAATTGCGAAACATGAATTAAAAAGTGGATTTACAGTCAATATTAGGACACATGTTTGCACAACAGAAAGCTGGAAACCACGTGTCCCATCCTCTGTTGCTACACATGCAGAGTAGTAAACAAATAAATAAATAATAATAATAATAATCCCCAAACCCCCACCCCTATTCTTCAATCGCTTCTCTCTTTCTCCTTATCAATCTCTCGACTCTCGCCTCTCCTCCCCTCCTTCTTTCCGATTTCCCCTGTTCCTCTCTAACTCCGTTCATGTTCCTTGTTTTACTAATTATTCCGGTGAGTTTCCGGTTTAATTGCTCCGGGTTCCTCTCAGTTATTCAATCCATAATTCTATATATATGCATGTGTTGAGTATGTATATATCTGTGTTGTGTAGGGTGTATGTGTTTATATGCGCTGTGTGTATTTTCCGGGATGATTCCGGCCAGTTCTGTGTTTTTGGCTTGGCTGTGGTGGTGCCGCGTGTTCCCCACGCGCGTGTGCCCTATTCACTTTCGACTTTTAATTATTTTTATGTTATTCAATTTTCTGCAGGAATTTCATTGACTGATTTCGTGAAATAAATAAATATGTGGTACGGGTATTGTGAGCAATTAATCGGTGAAGTTCGTGTGGAAACCCGAAATTTATCAGGTCGACAGGCTCAGTAGATTTTCAATAGAAAAAAACCCGAGTGTCGATGTCGAATTCAATGTGATCTAGTGGTTGGAAGTTAAAGCCTGAGCGACAAAGTCGGCTCAAAGTTGATCAGTAATAGTTGTAAAACCCTGTAAGGCAAGTACTTCTGAACTTTTTTTCAAGATATATCACAAATATTTTCGAAATGTTTAATAACATGTCGCTATTATTCAAAATAACTCTTGTTTTATATTGCAAGTGCTTTAAACTATTTACCCTTGAACCCTGATTTTTCTTGATCTTGAGCCGTAAGCCTTATTCTTTGTAAACCATCCTTTATTGATCCTCAGATACCAAATCACACAAAGATGATACTACTCCCCAAATGTATAACTACCAGATACCAAACAATGGAACAAAATTGTTTGAAAACACAGAAACTTTTATACTCCAACCATTCTTTATAACATCAAAGAACTATACCTAGAAAAATCATTATTTGTCTAATACCTGATCCTTTTACAGACTGAAAACCATTTCTTATACATACCCTGATATACCTTTGTGATATCCATGAGTTTCTTTACGTTTTTATTCAAGTGTTTAATCATCATGGATTATGATCTTGTTTTATCGAATTATATTGTTTATCATATTGAACTGCTTTAGAATTGGATAGTTTTTTTATATATATGGACCAGATTCGTGGTCAGACCATATCAATGGTCAAGTTAGGCCAAAGTGTGCCTTGGATCCAGTAATTAGAGCAGTGCTGTGTGCTTTGCTCGGGGTTAGTGTGTGACTGATCAGCAGCCTAACCTTGGTTTTAAAACTTAAAATAAATATCCAATTCTAATGATTGTTTAGCAATAAACTTGATTCCTCTGAATCGTTTCATTTGATCATTGATTAACCTCAATTATTATCATTGTGACTTGCTGAGCTAGTTAGCTCACTCTTGCGAATCTTTTTGTGTATTCTACAGTTAAGAAGGATACGGTTGATAGCGAGGTTTCCCAGTTCAGTTGTGCGAGCTAGGATTCCGGATTAAGTTGGATCGAGCTAGCAGGAGCTTATTGCGGTAGTGAGATAGTAAGATTGTAAGAATAATTTTATTATCAGTTGTAAGTTAAATTAGTTGGGATTTGGTACGTTGTAATAAAAGTTAAGGATTGTGGCTTGTTTTCATACTTTAACCTGTTGCGATCCGTGGTTGTGTAAAGTAGGGTCATTACAAATAGTATCTTATATACGGGTTTATATATTGTGTATGTGTTGTGGACCCCAAACTTCTGACCCGGGTTTGGAGGGCGCCACAGATATGTTCTTTAGTATCCATTGATTTTCTACACAATGGAGTTTACAACCTACAGGGCATTTGTGGTTGATCAACATAAGGTGATTGAAAGTCTAAGTGCAGAGTTCAACAACTCAATGCTCCAAGCTGTTAAAGGAGAAATTAATGGTATTGATGATTCATATCCAAGCAGTGGAATGACAATGTATAACACAACTCATTTCATCAATGAAGCCATTCAGTAAGGGTAAGGATTTTTAATACCTGATCCTTTTACAGACTGAAAACCATTTCTTATACATACCCTGATATACCTTTGTGATATCCATGAGTTTCTTTACGTTTTTATTCAAGTGTTTAATCATCATGGATTATGATCTTGTTTTATCGAATTATATTGTTTATCATATTGAACTGCTTTAGAATTGGATAGTTTTTTTATATATATGGACCAGATTCGTGGTCAGACCATATCAATGGTCAAGTTAGGCCAAAGTGTGCCTTGGATCCAGTAATTAGAGCAGTGCTGTGTGCTTTGCTCGGGGTTAGTGTGTGACTGATCAGCAGCCTAACCTTGGTTTTAAAACTTAAAATAAATATCCAATTCTAATGATTGTTTAGCAATAAACTTGATTCCTCTGAATCGTTTCATTTGATCATTGATTAACCTCAATTATTATCATTGTGACTTGCTGAGCTAGTTAGCTCACTCTTGCGAATCTTTTTGTGTATTCTACAGTTAAGAAGGATACGGTTGATAGCGAGGTTTCCCAGTTCAGTTGTGCGAGCTAGGATTCCGGATTAAGTTGGATCGAGCTAGCAGGAGCTTATTGCGGTAGTGAGATAGTAAGATTGTAAGAATAATTTTATTATCAGTTGTAAGTTAAATTAGTTGGGATTTGGTACGTTGTAATAAAAGTTAAGGATTGTGGCTTGTTTTCATACTTTAACCTGTTGCGATCCGTGGTTGTGTAAAGTAGGGTCATTACAAATAGTATCTTATATACGGGTTTATATATTGTGTATGTGTTGTGGACCCCAAACTTCTGACCCGGGTTTGGAGGGCGCCACAGATATGTTCTTTAGTATCCATTGATTTTCAATGTGGTGTTGTGTCTGACTAGTTGATCCTTCTTTTGCTCCCCCTAAGCTGTTACTGGGATTTTCTAAAAATCCTTACCCTTACTGAATGGCTTCATTGATGAAATGAGTTGTGTTATACATTGTCATTCCACTGCTTGGATATGAATCATCAATACCATTAATTTCTCCTTTAACAGCTTGGAGCATTGAGTTGTTGAACTCTGCACTTAGACTTTCAATCACCTTATGTTGATCAACCACAAATGCCCTGTAGGTTGTAAACTCCATTGTGTAGCCATGGAAAATATTCTAATTGTAGGACACTCTCTCCAAACACTTTGAGGTTATCTAGTGTTTGCTTCTGTTGGCCATTAACTCATTAGTGGTCTTCATGTATACATCCAGATCAAGGCTTGATCTTACTTGTTGTAAACTGTTTTGACTGCTCCAGCTGTTTGGTATTTAAAAAGTCTTGATTAGCTTGATATTTCCCTTGTAGCTTTAATCAATTTCTGGTTCTTCCTTTGTACCACTCCATTTTGACACGGAGCTCCCAGTGCTGAATATGTCTCTACAGTTGCTTCCAATTTAATCTCCTGATATGATCAATCACCATCTGTGATGTCTTGTCTTGAGAACGCATGAACAACAACTTTGTTTGATAAGAGTAGTCAACCACCATCACTAAGGTATATCTTTGCTTTGTTGTGATGTTGTCTTTGACTTCTCTTTCTGACAGGCCTCACATTTATCGTCTTCTGAATCTTCTTGCTTCAGATGAAACATTAATCCTTCATTGAATTGACATTTTGTCCTTTGATGCAGAACTGTCTGATAAGAGGATTTGTGCCTTGATTCTCCAGCAAGGAAGTTGCTTCAATTGTTGTCAGTGACACCAATGATCAGTTGTTATCAGTGATACCAATTGTTCAATTCATGAAGACATCCCTTTATCTGTATAGCTTGTCCCGTAATGAAAACCTTTGCTGTCATCTCCAAAGATTATTGACAGAATAGCTTTTGTCAATCACATTTGATTGTGAGGCTCTTTCTTTGATCATATGCCTTGAGTATGAATTACCAAGAATACATAAGAATCAATTGACTTGTTATGTCCTGCACTCACAAATGGATTAACAGTTCTTGGTACCCAACTTATTAGTTTGGGTCCAGATGGATTAGAGATATTACTATAAACAAAGATACCAACAGCTGCAACCTTATCATGCTAATTATTATCTTTGACTGACCATTTTCTCCATTTTAATACCCTTGACATATTGTCTCTAGGCTAGGGGAAAATTGGTTCCAACCTTACATAATGAGGACTAGCAGTCTTTGCCCTATAGTAATCCTAAACATGCTTTTTCTATAATTAATTCAAGTACTAAGAGATGCATTCATGTCATAAAGAATAAGTAAGCATTGTATTAGGAATACATGGCATTCATTCAGAAACATTACGCATAAGAATTAAGCAAGACAGGTATGATATGGAACAAACAGAACTAACAAATAAATCACTAATTCTATCTAGTCCAATCCTGTTGATGTGTCTCATCTAGCTATCTCAATCCAAATATAAACTAATACATCTTAACAAACAATTCAGATCAAATGAATAAATCACATTGTAATAGGTTACAGGAGATAAGCATAAACAAAGATCTTATATGCTGGAAAAATATATACCTCACTAAAGCAATTAATCATGTTCAACAAATATTCAAACGCATATTTAAGATCATCTAAAGTAACATGCACAAATTAAACATCAATCCTAGTTACCAGAAAAATAATCTAGTGAACTAGTTCAGCATTATCTATGTGTGATGCTATCATGCTTGTGCGAGTGTTAAATATTTAAACACTATGATCTTATCATGCATTGAATATTGAGAGCAAAGTATTGCAGTGGTTCAAGAATTTGAAACCCGAGATATGTGAGTTGGACCATCTTCAGAGATTACTGTGAAAGCAAGATATTCATGATTCTCGTCATCCGATCCATCCCAACTCTTTCCCATGCACTATAAGTTTTGATTGGCTGCTTCCCTAAGAAAACATTTCACCTTTGTCCCAACTCTTCATCTGAATCCCTACTCATCCTTGTTTGTCAAGCTTCTTGTTCTGTTGTAGCAAAACCCCTGATAGTTACTTGACACATATTGCTTGTCAAACCTGTAGCTATCAAATCTTGTATATGTCCCATTCTCAGTCTTGTAATTACCCCTTGAACTGAATCTGTAAGAATCTCTACTTCGGAATAAATAGGCTTGATCCTTGGAAATAGCTTATGTACTCCTTGTGAAGCTGATGCGACCAAACTTCCCTGACATGTGAAACACTGCCCTGACATCCAGTCCCTCAAGTACTTCTACCTGAGCTTCCTTTGATTCAACTATCAGTAACTCTTATATTCTGTCCTGAGATTCCAACTATACTGCATGTAACTGAGATGTTTGTATGTCCCCACTATTCTCTCTGACCTCCACAATTCCTGCCTCTTTGATCTCATTGATTCCCTAATAAATGTAGCATTGGTACAAACCACTGTGTGACTGTATAATAGAAATCAAGCCTACGGCGACAAGGAGGTGTGCCAGGAGGAGGTCGCAACAGAGTTTGAATTGCGCCATTATTCGCCGCCATTGCGCCGGCTTATTTGCTGTGGCGACTTGTGTGTGTGGCGACAAACGAGGTCGCAGCTCAGTACTTAATCAATCAATCTGTGGCGACACCTGCTGATGTTTTACTCGGCTGTGGTGACAATGCATTCAAGGACCAGGCGCTGTGATTGGCTACCAAAAATCCCTGCTGCTGGGCGCGTATGAATCAAACACAGGGCTTCTTTTGCATGCATGTCTTCTAGGCTCCAGGTGCCGCATGTAATGCATGCTCCGTTCGTGGCAACAACTAATTCAGCGCGTGCCCTGTACAACCCAACTGTCTCCTTTGTTTTGATTATTTGTACGTGAACATTTCCAAAACTAACAGCTGAGGCTGCTGTACACCTTTAGTGCAAGTACTAACAAACCAAATAAAAAGTAAAACACAACAAATTGGCAGCCTATTAACTCTAAAAAGAACCGAAAAATAAATCTAAATTAAAAATTTTACATACTAAAATTTAAATAATAAATTAATTTGGTTTAATTTATAATATAAATTTATTTAAATTAAGTTCATAAAATAAACTTATTTAAATTAAATTTATAAAATAAATTTGCCAAATCAAATTTACAAGATAATTTATGTAAATGAAAAATTAATAAAATAAATTCATTTCAGGATCCCGATTTGTGTATCAATCAGTCAGCTCTAATACCAATTGTTAGGTCCCGAATTATCGTAGAAGGGGGGGGTTGAATACGATAATCACTAAATTAAAAATTCTTTCGAATCTTTAGCGGATAAAATATTTAGTGCTCGGTTAGTGGTTTCGTGTTCTTGAGAGGAATAGTGTTTGGAACGATAAAAATGAGGAACACAAGATATTCGGGGAAATATATATTCGTATATAAATCCTCGAGGGGTGTTGCTACACTCCGGTAAATAAATTAACCGGCTACAATCTAAGAACAATAAAGTTCCTAGCTTCTACAAAGATTTACAAATCAAATCCTATACAATAATCTAGCTTTTGTTTGTCTAAGGATTTAATTACCAAGTAATGATTATAATGCCCCTAAGAATATACAAGAGTTAAATCGGGCATTATAACGTTACTCCGGTGAGAAGTTAAACGGATATTCAAGGTGTCGGAGCTTCTCTGTAAATCTCCGCTTCTTGTTTTATCAGCTCTCTTTTTGTTGGAGAAGATGATAAACAGAACTCTCTCAGATCTGCTGCAAAGTGTAGTCTTTATACACAATAAAATTGTGTGGCTGAGAATGAGAGTACTTCTGTGGTGACAGCTTTTCTCTGTGGCGACAAGTCCTTTCTGTGGCGACCAAGGGGTGCAAGAGGGAGCTGTTTGATTTGTGTGGCGACAAGGGGGGAGCTCTGTGGCGACACCTACTATACTACATGTAACCAGTACATGTACTTAACTGAACTAACAAAAACAAAACCACAAAACAATACTTGTACACGTTTGTTTTTCTTTTTATTTGATTTTCCTTTTTTTGTTTTTGTTTTGTTTTTCTTTTGTTTTGTTTTCTTTTTCCTTTTTCTATTTTCTTTTTCCTTTTCTTTTCTTTTTGTTTTCTTTTTATTTTTCCTTTTTAAGTTTAAATTGAAACTAAATTAATTTATAAAATTAACTTAAATTTAACTTAAATAAATAAACTAATTTAGATTTATAAAATAAACTTATTTAAAATTTATAAGATAAATCATTTTAAGTTTATTAAATAAATTATATCAAAGTCCATTAATAGATTTGTTTAATTCAACAATTAAACTTTGAGCTTCGCTAGTCCCCTGAGCTGTTTGGCTGTATATCCCGCGCACCTCTTGTCGTATTTTAACATATAAACGTTCAATCCAAGTACGTTCCTCAACTTAACAATCCTTCTATAAATAATGCCCAGATTCCTTTCACGAGTTGTTAACGTCTAGTGCAACTGGTCTGGTTCACATACGACTAACCCCGATTCAGGTCTTCGTATTATAGCCTTGATTACATTGTTAATCTTGCCTCAACTTTATTGTTTCGAACACTAACTGTCAATAAGCAATTGTACTTTCACTGGAATCCTTTCTGGTACTCTAGACAATGTCTTCATTAACCTCTGTTTATACCCTATTTTCAATTCTTCAGATTCCTATGCTTCAAACATTGTCTATCTTTAATCAATGCCAATACACTGAAATCTTCCGGTAGCACTTGTATACTGAATCTTCAACCTTTCTGAAACCCTGAAATTCTTTAACCTTTGTTCTTCACTGAGGCATGATCATATTAATGAACTTCTTTCAGTGACCTATAGACAGACTTCAGGCTTTCTTCTAATCTTCTGATTCTTTGTATTTGCCTTGTCTTCATTCTTCCTGATTTTTTGTGTAGACGTAGTATTATTAACCTGTCATGTTCTAGTGTTGTTATCGTGTTGAGTTATCACGTAACTGTTCATACAGCTACGCAGTCTCACCAACAGGTATGATTGGTTCTCTTTTATACCTAACTGCTAGTAGGCCAGACATTATGTTTGCCACTTGTTTGTGTGCAAGATTTCAGGCAAATTCAAGGGAGCCACATCTAATTACAGTAAAGAGAATTTTCAGATACCTCAAGGGTACTGTTTCACTTGGACTTTGGTATGCAAGGGAAGCTGATTTTGCACTATGTGGTTATTCAGATGTTGATTTTGCTGGATGCAAAATAGACAGGAAGAGTACATCAGGAAGCTGTCAGTTTTTGGTAGGCAGATTAGTCTCATGGTTCAGCAAGAAGCATAAATCTATTTCTACTTCAACTGCTGAGGCTGAATATATTGCAGCTGGAAGTTGCTGTGCTCAGTTGTTATGGATGAGAGGAATCAGCTCATGGACTATGGATTATCATTTTCAAAAATTCCTATTTATTGTGATAATCAAAGTGCTATTGATATGACAGGAAATCCGGTGCAACACTCTCTTTCAAAACACATCAGTATCAGATATCACTTCATAAGAGAGTATGTCATGGAAGGAACTATAGAACTTCATTTTGTTCCTACTGAACAGCAGCTGGCTGATATCTTCACAAAGCCATTACCTGAAGCAACATTTACAAAGCTTGTGAATGAACTTGTATGGTTAATTGGGACAAATAAATTTATTTCAATTTATGTTTGATCAAATCCTGATGTATACTGATCAAATCCTGATATGTCCTAAATTCTGTGTTTTTAGATATTATGTATTTCATTTTAATATGCATGATAAATTAAGTGAATTTATTTGCTAAGTGTGCATGTATGAATAAATATATCATTGTCATCATTACACATCAGTCTTGGGAGACACGCCTTCAAAAGACATCTTTTGGTTAATTCATTAAGTTAACTCTTCACTTAATAATTGGTCAGTATCTTAGTCCCTTGATATTCCTTTGGCTATTTAACCATCATTTCAGCTCAGTCATATCATCACCTATTCTCATACAAAATGATTATCTCTCTCTTATTCCTCACTATTTCTTTCCTTTCATAAAAATGGTTCTTGTAATCATGTTCATGAATTATGAGAACTTTAACGTCGAGTTCAGTTATGATGACTGGGAGCAGGAATAGCACATCACTGCCATTCCCAATGAGATATGGAACTTGGTCCCACAAGAGATTCAGACAAATCTCCTGTTCTTTGAGATGGACTATCAACTCCATCTTGATCGCTTGGAAGAAGCACGGAAAGAGGCTCTTCTTCAGCAAGAACGGATCATCCGTCTTGCTGTGCTAGTTGTCAATAGTAGGAGGAACTAATCGACAGCCTTAGTTCTTTGACCAAGACTGTTGATGTTCACCATCTTAGACTAGGACTATCTTGTAATCTTTTGCATGTAATCTACAAATTTTATAAAATGTACTCTTCTGAAATATTAATGAAATTTCTTTTGATTGCAAGATTTAGTCTATGCTTATCTCGTATTGTATGCATGTGAATGTTCTTGTTGAAGCCTGTTAATCTTTACATCATCTACTTAAATTGTATATCTTGATGATTGTTTTGATTAAAATTGTGGTTGCTAATAATTTGTGCTGCTTTGACAAACAAATGTTAAATTCGAATCGACATATCCTGAGTTTGTCAAATCCTGGTAGAAACAAGGTCTCAAATATTGACGACAGTTCAGCACATTCTAATTCAGATTATTAGTCTTAATTAATTTCTGAGTAGTTTTCTTGATGCAATTAAGTATCTCACTTAATTATTCGTTAATGGTGGATTATTTGATAAATAAATTTCTACAGTTGTGTCTTGACATATCTGTATGTATTTTGTCTTTACTTCCGCAATTTACTCCACCGTCAAATTCTTTAACTCAGTAATTGTTACCTATTCGAAGTCATATTCACTTAATTACCTTCTTCATATGAATGTGTTATACTCCAGAATAGAAAAGTTATAAAATCAGAAGAAATTATGTGACACAATTCATCATACATATAGCTTCATTGTGCATATCTCACTTATTCTCTCTCACACAAGCTATACACATCATGACAACGTCTGATGTTTCGCCACTCTTCAGTCAAACCACAATCATTCATGGAGATACATTTGGCACTAAGAATTACCTGGCTCTGCTTACACATCAGCAGCTACTATCATCGTTTCATGATATTCAGGATTTTCTCCTTCTATGTCCAATTGGGTATGCTCTCATGAATCCTGTCAAGTTGTCATACAGGGCTGTCAAGTAGGTCTGGAATACATCTGTGGTAAATTCAACAAACACTGGCTTTTTCTTTGAATATAAGAGCCAAAGATATGAAGTTGATGTTGATATTCTGCTTCAAGCCTTGAGATTGTCTGCCCTTGATTGTGCTCTTGATACTCATACCACTGAGCAGCTGTTTGATATGCTAAGGACCCTAGGCTATCAAGGAGAAATAACAACCATTGGAAAACTGGCCGGGACTAAACTGAAAAGAGAGTGGAACTTTTTCTTTGACTGCATTAGTAGGTGTTTCTTGAATAAGACAATAAATTTTGATGCTCTTCCATCCACGTCTCTGAGAATTGGGTACCCTCTTCTTTACTCTAGTAATTTTGATTATGGTAATACTATACTACAGTTCATAATTGCTAGGAGAGAAGATGCTTCAGGAGTAATAGGGTATACTATATTTCTAAAATTGATTTTCAATTTTCTATGCCCTAATGCTATTTTTGATGATGATAAATTACTCCCTCTTTTTCAAATTTCCTGAAAAAGTCATCACTGATCATATTAAAAGGGATGAAAAGAATAAATTTTCAGGACCTCCCTTTCTTCCTAGAGAGGACAGGCAATTTATGTTGAGAAATAGACCTACTCCTACACAAGTGCCTGCAAATCCTGATGCTGGCACCTCTGTCACAGTTCCTGATGCTGAGAATCAAGAAACCACCCATTTTGTTTCTAACCCAAGCATTTCTTCTTCCAAACAGCAAACACATCAAGCTATTAAATTAGCCTCATCTGTTGTCTCTCAAAAGACATCAGTTGTAACAAAGAAAAGGCTGTTTAAGAAATCTATCACATCTGGACAGAAAGCTAAATAAGCCTCACCGAGTGAGAGTGAGAAGAAAGAAGACTGCTTTCCAATCAGGAAACGAAGACTGATCATACAAAAAGATTTTGACTCAGATGATCAGATGCCAATAGGGTCCTTATCAAAAATCAGGAAGTCCGTTGATCAACATCCTGATGACTCTGTAAACATTACTGGAACCAAGGAGCCAACTACTGATGCTAGTGCTCTGCTTGACAATCTTCCAGTAATGAAGCAACTGCTGAACACAAGAAAACTTCAAAGAGCCAGTTGAAAAGAAAAAGTGAAGAAGTAGTTGGATACATCAGAAAGAAGAAGAAGACTCAGCCTCTTGCCAAGGATGTCAGTACACAAGAACCTAAGTCTCAAAGGGATTTAGCAACTGCAACACATCCAGTCACACAAATACCATCTTCTCAACGGGAAGATGCAGACAATGAGGCTGCACAGATTATTGTTAAAATTGCTCAGAGTGATCTTCTTGCTGACTCTGTTCAACTACTAAAGGAAAAGCAAACTCATCAGGAGATAATGTCAAAGGTCGATACAATCATAAATGATCCTATTTTTGAGAAGAGCACACAAGAACCTTCACCAAGTACTGTTGAAGCAGCTCACATATCTCATAATCCACAAGAACCATCAGTTCAAAGTACTGATGCTGGTCTTTCACTTTCTACTAGCAGAACAAATCCTGATGTTATAACAGCTTCTACTGAGAATCATCCTTCAACTGCACTAGCTACTATTGATGATCAACTACTGATTGCTAGTTTGCAGAAGCATCCTGATGTGCTATTTGTTCCTCCACTATCCTCACTTTCAGGTATTGCTTACTTTCTCATATATATTCTCATGTTTGTATGATTATAAATAGTCACTTTTTTGACGTTACCTCTATTTATATGACAAGCATACAACTCTTCTCAGCCATCTCTTATTTTTTTGCTAAATATATGATTGAGCCTTTCTGTGAGACTGTGTGAAAATATCAGATTAAATTTTTTTTTTGAGTGGCAATCTCTTGTACTGGCAAAAAGAGAGGTAGCTTTGAGACAAGAATCTTATAAGTTTTTCTTTACTTATAAAGTTTCTTCTGTGAGGACACTATTACTCTTAAAAGTAATATATTGTGTGAAAAGTGATGAGATCACTTGAAAAGAACAGAGAGATTTAGGTGTTACCATGTTTCTGTTTCAAGATCTCATCAACCACAGGCATCTCTTGTAAAAAATATGGATAAAGGCAAGGCGACTCTGCCTGATTCTGCAAATTCTTTTGATGGTCTGTCTGATTCAGATAATAACATTGATGAGGATGATTCTGACACAGCTCAGCTTAAGTCTACAATTGATGCATCTAAGAAGTCCAATGTTGGTTCTTCTTCGCACTTTAATGAAAATCCTTCTTATTACAATGTTGATGCTGAGCATTTCAGACAGACAGAATGGGATTATAAATGGAGACTTGTAAATACTTTATCTCGTCTGCTGTTGGCCTGTAACATATTCATCGTGCCTATGATGAAATTCAAACTCTTGATCTGAAGTTGCATCTTAAGGCCTCCACTATTTCTGTTAAAGGAATTCACTCTGACCTTGATGAAATGAAGAAGTCTCATGCTGCTGTCAAGGAGAAAATTGATGGATTTTTGCTTCACACACCTACCTCAGCTGAATTCAAAAGTGTGAAAAATACTATCATAGATGTTGTTGAATCTCAACACAGCATGGCCTCTCGAATTTCCTCCTTAGAAGATAAGGTCTCTTCTATAGGTGACAAACTGGATGCTCTGTTTTATCTTCTTTCAAATACTGATGCCAAAAAGGGGGAGAAGATAGTTGCTACAAAATGTACACCAGATTATATCCAGACAAAGGATAAAAATATTGATGATGATGGTGATAAGAATAATCCAGTTACAGATGTTCAAATTGCTTCTACTACTCAACAACCTCAACATTCCAAGAAGACTCATTCTGCAGGACAAAGGAAGTCTACTGGTACTCACAAAGCCAAGCACAAGACTACTGCTGGTGTTCCTGAGGATGATGATGTTACAATCTCTAATTTAGCAGATGCTAATGGATTATTCTTTCCTTACAGGCTTTAGGAAACAGGTGAAGAGATTGTCTTACACTACAAAGACAAGAGGTTTGAGCAAAAGAATGCTAGGAGTGCTCTTAGGTATATAACTAAAGAATTTCCTGATCTGACACCTGAAGAAGCGGTTATGCAACAAAAGGAGCTAATGGCTCTGATTAAAGCTGAAGCTAACACTTCTAAGGGAAGAGGAAAAAGAGGTGGTAGATATATAAGATCTAGAGGAAGAGGAAGAGGAGGAAGAATTTCTAAATCAAGTCAAGTGTCTGCATTTAACTCTACTTTTCTGAATTTTCTATCCAGAGAAGGGTATGTTCCTGTATAAGGACATGAAGGACATGAAGAAGATGAAGAAGTTCAGAAGCCAGAAGAGTTGATTATACCAAGAAAGAAAATATCAGCCACTGACATTGATCAAGGTGATACAGCAAATCATAATGTAACTCCTGATGTAGACACAAATCCTGAGGTAAAAGCAGATCCTGATGCTATGAACCTGGTAACTGATTTTGACTCTGATGAAAAGGTGATCGAAGCATTAAATGATTCAGCCCCTTACTCCAGTAGTCACTCCTCATTCTTCAGAGGTTGATGAAAAAGAAAAGGTTGATAGGAGGAAAGCTAATCAGGCATGTAAAGAATATTTGTAGAGAGTTTTAAAATCAAAGAGAGGGCTATGGCATAAAACAAAAGGGAAGATTAATGATCTTTCTACAAGTTATGCTCCTCTCAGCAAGTAGGACAGAAGATGGAAAGATATTTATACATTTGACTATCCTATAGGGTTCAAGCATGTTGAATTTGTGTCAGAAGGATTAAGAGATTTTATTCCAGAACAGAAAGATGTTGATAAGTCCATCAAGAAACCTTCTTGGGTGGAATACAATGAAAAACTGAAACTTGTCAAATCTCAAACCAGAGGAGGGATTGGTCATTCTGATATGGAGATTCTAAGATCTGATCTGCTGGATACAAATACTCTGACAGAGAATCTTGGTGAAAAAGTTTCTTGTTCACATCTTG
The DNA here is from genome assembly GCF_009905375.1 of Apium graveolens. NCBI lineage: Eukaryota > Viridiplantae > Streptophyta > Magnoliopsida > Apiales > Apiaceae > Apium > Apium graveolens. The sequence goes on from NC_133651.1 coordinate 288,548,145, forward strand.
AGAAAGTTGAAGCTGTGAAGATCGTCTATACAAAGATAAATGATAATGATATTAGAGAAGAGATTCCGTACTTTTTCAGGGATGGTAAAGTAAAGAACTTTACATTGCTGCAACTCTTAATGAAGACTGTGATAGAATTGAAATACATTCACTGTCTTCTTAGAGTTGAGAACAGTGTCACTAGAAATTGGTCTTCTATGATACTTGAAGTCATCAGAAGAAGAGTCATGATAAAAGATGATAAATACAATGGTGATTATGTTCCTGAGTACAGAACTTATACTGGTCAAGAAATGAAGATGAAAAAGGGAGTTGCAGTGCTACAAGTTTTTCTCAACAGTCCTCAGGTATCCTTCAGTCTTGATCATGAAGATGTCAGTTTAAGCTACATGTTGATTGGTGATCTTGAGATAGGCAAAAGCTCAATTTCTAAATTGAGATCAACTATCTATCAGCTTGGAGAAGACACTAAAGAGAAGGGAGAATTGAAGAAAAAGCTTGTTAAAGTCCTACGAGACAAGGAGGAAGAAAGATTGAAAAACTTTCTGGAAATAACTGTCAGTTATCTGAAGATACTGAAGTAAGCTTTACTCCTTGTACATTATGTAGATTGGTTTTGGCATCATTAAGAATGGAATTTGTGCTTCATTATATTAAGCATAAATTGGGGGAGATTGTTACATATTGAATTATCAATGATCAGAAGAAGCTCAGGATCTGATTGTTCGGGTATCATCAGTATCTGATGTGTCGTCAGGATTTAACACATCATCAGCATTTGGATGTCATCAGTATTTGAAGATAGTCAGCTTAGAAGATTTATTCTGTTCCTTATATTGTGGAGCAGATATCTTTTATATCTGAGTTATAGGACTTTATCTATTCAGTTGAAGATATGTATCAGTTTCAGTTAGCTTTTGATAATGCATATCTTAGATTGATTTGTTATAGCTGTGTAGTATATAAACACAGTTTAGGTCATCACTTAGTGTATTGATCTCGAGTATCATTCGACCTAGCAGCTCTCAAGAACATCACTATTCCTTGAGCGGTTTTTATCAGATATATAAAAAGCTGTTATATTTTATTACTTGTTCGAAACATTTATACAATTGTATCCAACCCTCCTTAAACAATTGTATCTTCACTGAGCAACATGCCACCATATATCTGTACAATTGACATGTTAATATCATATACAAGCAATTTGACATCCTTTACCCACATCTTGGTACCACTTTTATACGAGTCAATTTTGGGCAATATTTTGGCAGCAATCCACCATGTAAGTCAATTTTCACCATGTTAGAGTCACATTACACCCTATAAGATTCACTTGGAACAATATACTACACAATTAACATGTTAACATCATATACATCCAATTTAACATCCTTTTACCACCTCTTGGTACCACTTTTATACGAGTCAATTTTGGGCCATATTTTGGCTCTAATCAACCTTGTAAGTAACTTTACACCATATTAGAGTTATTTTTCCCCCTATAAGAGTCACTTGCCACCATATATTTGTACAATTGACATGTTAATATCTATACATGCAATTTGACATCCTTTACCCACCTCTTGGTACCACTTTTATACGAGTCAATTTTGGGCAATATTTTGGATGCAATCCACCATGTAAGTCACCTTTCACCATGTCAGAGTCACTTTATACTCTATAAGATTCACTTAGCACCATATATTACACAATTAACATGTTAACATCATATACATCCAATTTGACATCCTTTTACCACCTCTTGCTACCACTTTTATATGAGTCAATTTTTGGCCATATTTTGGCTCTAATCAACCTTGTAAGTAACTTTACACCATATTAGAGCGATTTTGCACCCTACAAGAGTCACTTTCCACCATATATTATACAATTAACATCTTAACATCATAAACATCTAATTTGACATTGTTTTACCACTTCTGGGTACCACTTTTATATGAGTCAATTTTGGGCCAAATTTTGGCTCAAATCAACCTTGTAAGTAACTTTACACCATATTAGAGTGATTTTGCACCCTACAAGAGTCACTTGCCACCATATATTGGTACAAGTAATATGTTAACATCATATACATCCAATTTGACATCCTTTTACCACCTTTTGGTACCACTTTCATATGGTTCAATTTTGACTCTAATCAACCATGCAAGTCACTTTTCACTTTATTAGAGTCAGTTTTCACCCTATAAGAGTCACTTGCCATCATATATTGGTATAATTAACATGTTAACATCATATACATGCAATTTAACATCCTTTACCCACCTCTTGGTAAGTTTATAAGAGAAAAGTTTGGGACACATTTTGGCTGCAATCAACCATATAAGTCACTTTTCACCATGCTATAGTCACTTTGCACCCTTTAAGAGTCACTTCGCACCATATATTATACAATTAACATTTTAACGTCATATACGTACAGTTTGACATCCTTTTACCAACCCTTGATACCACTTTTATACAAGTCAATATTGGACAACATTTTGTCTCTGATCAATCTTGTAAGTAACTTTACACAATATTATAGTGATTTTGCACCCTATAAGAGTCACTTGCCACCAAATATTTGTACAATTGACATGTTAACATCGTAAACATGCAATTTAACATCCGTTACCCACCTCTTGGTACCACTTTTATACGACTCAATTTTGGGCCACATTTTGGCTCTAATCAACCTTGTAAATAACTTTACACCATATTAGAGTGATTTTGCACCCTATAAGAGTCATTTGCCACCATATATTATACAATTAACATCTTAACATTACAAACATCTAATTTGACATTAGCACTTCTTCGTACCACTTTTATACGAGTCAACTTTGGGCCAAATTTTGGGTCAAATTGACCTTGTAAGTAAATTTACACCATATTAGAGTAATTTTGCACCCTACAAGAGTGACTTGCCACCTTATATTGGTACAAGTAATATGTTAACATCGTATTCATCCAATTTGACATCCTTTTACCACCTTTTGGTACCACTTTCATACGATTCAATTTTGGGCCACATTTTGGCTCTAATCAGCCATGCAAGTCACTTTTCACTATATTAGAGTCAGTTTTCACCCTATAAGGGTCACTTGCCACCATATATTGGTATAATTGACATGTTAACATCATATACATGCAATATTTCATCCTTTACCCACCTCTTGGTACCACTTTGATAAGAGAAAATTTTGGGACACATTTTGGCTGCAATCAACCATGTAAGTCACCTTTCACCATGCTAGAGTCACTTTGCACCCTATAAGAGTCACTTGGTACCATATATTATACAATTAACATGTTAACATCATATACTTCCACTTTGACATCCTTTTACCAACTCTTGGTACCACTTTTATACGAGTCCATATTGGACAATATTTTGTCTCTAATCAATCTTGTAAGTAACTTTACACATTACTAGAGTGATTTTGCACCCTAGAAGAGTCACTTGCCACCATATATTTGTACAATTGACATGTTAACATCGTACACATGCAATTTGATGTCCTTCACCCACCTCTTGTTACCACTTTTATACGACTCAATTTTGGGCAATTTTTTGGCTGCAATCCACCATATAAGTCACTTTTCACCATGTTAGAGTCAATTTACACCCTATAAGATTCACTTGGCACCATGTATTACACAATTAATATGTTAACATCATATACATCCAATTTGACATACTTTTACCACCTCTTGGTACCACTTTTATATGAGTCAATTTTGGGCCATATTTTGTCTCTAATCAACCTTGTAAGTAACTTTACACCACATTAGAGTGATTTTGCACCCTATAAGAGTCACTTGCCACCACATATTTGTACAACTGATATGTTAATATTGTATACATGCAATTTGATATCCTTTACCCACATCTTGGAACCACTTTTATACTAGTCAATATTGGGCAATATTTTGGCTGCAATCCACCATGTAAGTTACTTTTCACCATGTTAATGTCACTTTACACCCTATAAGATTAACTTGGCACAATATATTACACAATTAACATATTGACATCATATACATCCAATTTGATAACCTTTTACCACCTCTTGGTACCACTTTTATATGAGTCAATTTTAGGCAATATTTTGGCTCTAATCAACCTTTTAAGTAACTTTACACCATATTAGAGTGATTTTGTACCCTATATGAGTCACTTTCCACCATATATTTGTACAATTGACATGTTATATCGTATACATGCAATTTGACATCCTTTACCCACCTCTTGGTACCACTTTTATACGAGTCAATTTTGAGCAATTTTTGGCCGCAATCTACCATGTAAGTCACCTTTCACCATGTTAGAGTCACTTTACATCCTATAAGATTCACTTGGCACCATATATTACACAATTAATATGTTAACATCATATACATCCAATTTGACTTCCTTTTACCACCTCTTGGTACCACTTTTATACGAGTCAATGTTTTGCCACATTTTGGCTTTAATCAACCTTGTAAGTAACTTTACACCATATTAGAGTGCTTTTGCACCCTATAAGAGTCACTTGACACCATATATTATACAATTAACATCTTAAAATCATAAACATCTAATTTGACATCATTTTATCACTTCTTGGTACCACTTTTATTTGAGTCAATTTTGGGCCACATTTTGGCTATAATCAACCATGCAAGTCACTTTTCACTATATTAGAGTTAGTTTTCACCCTATAAGAGTCACTTTCCACCATATATTGGTATAATTGACATGTTAACATCATATACATGCAATTTGACATCCTTTACCCACCTCTTGGTACCACTTTTATACGAGAAAAGTTCGGGACACATTTTGGCTGCAATCAACCATGTAAGTCACTTTTCACCATCCTAGAGCCACTTTGCACCCTATAAGAGTCACTTGGCACCATATATTATACAATTAACATGTTAACATTATATTCGTCCACTTTGACATCCTTTTACCAACTTTTGCTACCACTTTTACACGAGTCAATATTCGACAACATTTTGTCTCTAATCAATCTTGTAAGTAACTTTACACAATATTAGAGTGATTTTGCACCCTATAAGAGTCACTTGCCACCATATATTTGTACATCCATTACCCACCTTTTGATAACACTTTTATACGAGTCAATTTTGGGCAATATTTTGGCTGCAATCCACCATGTAAGTCACTTTTCACCATGTCAGAGTCACTTTACACACTATAAGATGCACTTGGCACAATATATTACACAATTAACATGTTAACATCATATACATCCAATTTGACATCTTTTACCACCTCTTGGTACCACTTTTATACGAGTCAATTTTGGGGCATATTTTGGCTCTAATCAACCTTGTAAGTAACTTTAGACCATATTAGAGTGATTTTGCACCATATAAGAGTCACTTGCCACCATATATTATACAGTTAACATCTTAAAATCAGAAACATCTAATTTGACCTCGTTTTACCACATCTTGGTACCACTTTTATACGAGTCAATTTTGGGCCAAATTTTGGCTCAAATCAACATATCACGTAACTTTACACCATATTAGAGTGATTTTACATCCTACAAGAGTCACTTGCCACCATATTTTGGTACAAGTAATATTTTAAAATCATATACATCCAATTTGACATCCTTTTAGAACCTTTTGGTACCATTTTCATACGATTCAATTTTGGGCCACATTTTGGCTCTAATCAGCCATGCAAGTCACTTTTCACTATATTAGAGTCAGTTTTCACCCTATAAGAGTCACTTGCCACCATATATTGCTATAATTGACATGTTAATATCGTATACATGCAAGTTGACATCCTTTACCCACCTCTTGGTACCACTTCTATACGAGAAAATTTTTGGACACATTTTGGCTGCAATCAACCATGTAAGTCACTTTTCACCATGCAAGAGTCACTTTGCACCCTATAAGAGTCACTTGGCACCATATATTATACAATTAACATGTTAACATTATATTCGTCCACTTTGACATCCTTTTACCAACTCTTGGTACCACTTTTATACGATTCAATATTGGACAACATTTTGTCTCTAATCAATCTTGTAAATAACTTTACACAATATTAGAGTGATTTTGCACCCTATAAGAGTCACTTTCCACCATATATTTGTATAATTGACATGTTAACATCGTACACATGCAATTTGACACCCTTCACCCACCTCTTGGTATCACTTTCATACGACTCAATTTTGGGCAATATTTTGGCTGCAATCCGCTATGTAAGTAACTTTTCACCATGTTAGAGTCAATTTACACCCTATAAGATTCACTTGGCACCATATATTACACAATTAACATGTTAACATCACATATATTTAATTTGACATCCTTTTACCACTTCTTGGTACCACTTTTACATGAGTCAATTTTGGGCCATATTTTGGCTCTAACCAACCTTGTAAGTAATTTTACACCATATTAGAGTAATTTTGCACCCTATAAGAGTCACTTTCCACCATATATTTGTACAATTGACATGTGAATATCGTATACATTCAATTTGACATCCTTTACCCACCTCTTGGTACCACTTTTATACGAGTCAATTTTGGGCAATATTTTGGCTGCAATCCACCATGTAAGTCACTTTTCACCATGTCAGAGTCACTTTACACCCTATAAGATGCACTTGGCACAATATATTACACAATTAACATGTTAACATCATATACATCCAATTTGACATCCTTTTACCACCTCTTGGTACCACTTTTATACGAGTCAATTTTTAGCCACATTTTGGCTCTAATCAACCTTGTAAGTAACTTTACACCATATAAGAGTGATTATTCACCCTATAAGAGTCACTTTCCACCATATATTATACAAGTAACATCTTAAAATCATAAACATCTAATTTGACATCATTTTACTACTTCTTGGTACCACTTTTATACGAGTCAATTTTGGTCCAAATTTTGGCTCAAATCAACCTTGTAAGTAATTTACTCCATATTAGAGTGATTTTGCACCCTATAAGAGTCACTTACCACCATATATTGGTACGGGTAATATGTTAACATCATATACATCCAATTTGACATCCTTTTACCACCTTTTGGTACCACTTTCATACGATTCAATTTTGGGTCACATTTTGGCTCTAATCAACCATGCATGTCACTTTTCACTATATTAGAGTCAGTTTTCACCCTATAAGAGTCACTTGCCACCATATATTGGTATAATTGACATGTTAACATCATATACATGCAATTTGACATCCTTTACCCACCTCTTGGTACCACTTTATGCGAGAAAATTTTGGGACACATTTTGGCTGCAATCAAGCATGTAAGTCACTTTTCACCATGCTAGAGTTACTTTGCACCCTATAAGAGTCACTTGGCACCATATATTATACAATTAACATGTTAACATCATATACGTCCACTTTACATCCTTTTACCAACTCTTGGTACCACTTTTATACGAGTCAATATTGGACAACATTTTATCTCTAATCAATCTTGTAAGTAACTTTACACAATATTAGAGTGATTTTGCACCCTATAAGAGTCACTTGTTATGTGGATCGCACCACAAAGAAAGAAAAACAAGAAGAAAAGGGATAAGAGAAGAAGAGGATATTTTAAAAGAACACGATCAATCTAAAAACGTGAACTTTGAATCTCAAATTGCTTAGATCAATCCAGAAACTAAGTAATTTGAATCTAACCTTCAAAACAATCTAGTAATTGAAGTTTAGAGGAAAGAAAAACTACTCATAGTTTATCTCAAAACAAAAGTTTTATATCATCCATTAACTGTCTTAAAAGATTAAATGAGAGGGGTATTTATAGGCTTAGACAATAACCCAAACCCAATAGGATTCCAGGAGAAATTCAAAATCAGCTTGAATTAGCCAATATCCGAATCCTTCTAGGAAACAAATTCAAAATCCAAACCCGAATCGAAAAAAGATAAAAATCAAATCCAAATAGGAAAATAAAATCCTAAGTGCTTAAAACAAGAAAAACCCTTTCAAGTGAAAGGTAATAACTTGCAAGCAAAATTCTAATTAATAATTATATAATAATCAGCTACTTGTCCAACTTCATGCATCACTCCTTTATTCCTTGTTGTCCAAGTAAGCTTCATAACCCATGTTTGCATTCTTTCCAATTGAACATCACAACTAGTACACATATCCAAATCCCAATTAACATATTAATTCCTTGATCCTCATCATTCTCCTCTCCTATGAAAAAAACTCATCCTCGAGTTCTAAAGTATTTTAGAATAAGCACACAAAGAGATGATTTCTCGTAGAACTTGAAAGCTTTGAATTATAATTCCATGACCAGTATCTTAGGAAGTAAACTCGAAAGAATATGATAGTTTGTTGAGATAGGTGCATTCAACAATTTTTCTACCCCTAAAAAATCAATGTGTTCCACGATGATGATGTTGTTTTCCTTGTACACAACCTCTTTAGTTTGGAACATATCCTCTAATACCTTTTTCTCTTCAACCATGTCACGGTAATGTGGATCGCACCACAAAGAAAGAAAAATAAGAACAAAAGGATAAGAGAAGAAGAGGATATTTCAAAAGAACACGATCAATCCAGAAATGTGAACTTTGAATCTCAAGTTGCTTAGATCAATCCAGAAACTAAGTAATTCGAATCTAACCTTCAAAACAATCCAGTAATTGAAGTTTAGAGGAATGAAAAACTACTCATTGTTTATCTCAAAACAAAAGTTTTATATCATCCATTATCTATCTTAAAAGATTACATGAGAGGGGTATTTATAGGCTTAGACAATAACCCAAACCCAATAGGATTCCAGGAGAAATTCAAAATCAGCTTGAATTAGCCAATATCTGAATCCTTCCAGGAAACAAATTCAAAATCCAAACCCAAATAGAAAAAAGACAAAAATCATTTCCAAATAGGAAAATAAAATCCTAAGTGCTTAAAAGAAGAAAAACCTTTTCAAGTGAAAGGTAAAAACTTGCAAGCAAAATTCTAATTAATAATTATATAATAATCAGCTACTTGTCCAACTTCATGCATCGCTCCTTTATTCCTTGTTGTCCAAGTAAGCTTCATAACCCATGTTTGCATCCTCTCCAATTGAACATCACCACGAGCACACATAACCAAATCCAAATTAACATATTCATTCCTTGATCCTCGTCATTCTCCTTTCCTTTGAAGAAAACTCGTCCTCGAGTTCTAAAGTATTTAAGAATAAGCACACAATGAGATAATTTCTCGTAGAACTTGAAAGCCATAAATTTCAATTCCATCAGCAATATCTTTGGAAGTAATCTCGAAATAATAAGATAGTTTGATGATATAGGTGCATTCAACAAGTTCTCTACCGCCAGAAAATCATTGTTTTCCACTAGGATAATATTGTTTTCCTTGTACACAACCTCTTTAGTTTCGAACTTCTCCTTTAGTATCTCTTGTCCTTCACGCACAAATTTAGGAGATGCATCTATCTGATTTGTTTCAACAACCAAAACTTTCTCAACAAGTGACTTTCTTTCTTCATGCTTCTCTATCATAGTTTTTTTTGTAATTGGTTCATCCTTTTTATCGAAACTTGATGTAATCGCCACACGTAACACCTGGTAATCAACAACAAGATCCGCAGTATTATCCACACTGACAAAATCTTCTTCTTTAGTTTCTTCTGAAAGGGTAAACTCGTGAAGGGAAGACTTCAATTTCTCATCTTGTTGAAAAGATTTAAATTCCAAATCAAGATTGTATACATCATTAAACGAGATATATGGACTTGATTTAACCTTTCGATAGATAGGCAAGTTCAGTCCATAAATAAATCTTCCAATTTTCATTATTTCCGTCTCCTCCAAGTCACAAATAAGGTGCAATCTATAAAATTCAGAAGTATACTCAGAAACACTCATAGTACCTTGAGAGAGGGATGTCATCCTCATTACACATTCTAATTTATAATCCAAAGGAATATATTGTGCATGAAGTTTCTTCTTCAAAGATGTCCAAGTCATAATCTTTTCTTTTCCAGATCTAACTCTTTTTTCATTTAGATTATCAAACCACAAGCATGCTTCCTTTGTAAGTTTAAGCACTGCAATCTTGAATATTTTCATCTCAGTCCAACTTGTATAAGCAGAAATCTTGTTGACTTGTGTAGCCCATTCAACAAAATCTTCTATGCTACCCAAACCTATAAAATAACCAAGCTCTATACCGGGATCAAAAATTTCATCACTATCTTTCACCTTAATTAAAATTTTACAAAAAAAAATCCTGGTGAACAATGCCGATGAACAGTACTGTGAACAGTGCCGGTGAACAATGTCCGTGAACAGTATCGATGAACAGTGCCCCCGTGAACAGTGCTGATGAACAGTACCTCGTGAATAGTAACTCGTGACAGTACTCATGAATAGTAACTTTTTTTGAAACCTAGATCTCCCAACAATTAAGAAATTGGAGAAAAAACCTTATCTCTTGATACCAAATTGACGTGGATCGCACCACAAAGAAAGAAAAACAAGAAGAAAAGGGATAAGAGAATAAAAAGATATTTCAAAAGAACACGATCAATCCAGGATCATGAACTTTGAATCTGAAATTGCTTAGATCAATCCAGAAACTAAGTAATTCGAATCTAACCTTCAATATAATCCAGTAATTGAAGTTTAGAGGAAAGAAAAACTACTCGTAATTTATCTCAAAACAAAAGTTTTATATCATCCATTATCTGTATTAAAAGATTACATGAGAGGGGTATTTATAGGCTTAGACAATAACCCAAACCCAATAGGATTCCAGGAGAAATTCAAAATCAGCTTGATTTAGCCAATATTTGAATCCTTCTAGGAAACAAATTCAAAATCCAAACCCGAATAGAAAAAAGACAAAAATCAAATCCAAATAGGAAAATAAAATCCGAAGTGCTTGAAACAAGAAAAACCCTTTCAAGTGAAAGGTAAAAACTTGTAAGCAAAATTCTAATTAATAATTATATATTAATCAGCTATTTGTCCAACTTCATGTATCGCTCCTTTATTCCTTGTTGTCCAAGTAAACTTCATAACCCGTGTTTGTATCCTCTCTAATTGAACATCACCAGAGCACACATAACCAAATCCAAATTAACATATTCATTCCTTGATCCTCATCAACTTGCCACCATATATTTGTACAATTGACATGTTAACATCGTACACGTGCAATTTGACATCCTTCACCCACCTCTTGGTACCACTTTTATACGACTCAATTTTGGGATATATTTCGGCTGCATTCCACCATGCAAGTCACTTTTCACCATGTTAGAGTCAATTTACACCCTATAATGTAATGACCGAGTAATTACGCATGTATTATATTCTAATAAAGGTGATTTATGTGTATTATTATGTGATTAAGCGTGTTGAGTCATAAAACCCTAATTGTTACGTGTTACGTGTTGTCTGTTTTGATCGGAAGGTGTTTCGAGTATTTATCGAGTGTTTTATTGTAAGTTATATGTTTTATATCAAAATTTGTGCAGCTCAAACTGTGTTTTAAAACCCCATATTTCAAACAAAATTATTGCCCTATTTTTCCAAGTATGGCCTATACCACATCGATATTTTGAACATCTAGACGTTTTACAAATTTACCTTTTTCGCGAAAAATGACTTTTCCGGGCCCCTTCAGGTGTCAAAACCCCCACAAAAATCACATTTTTATTTTTATAGGATCATGAAATTATCAAACATCATTATATTTTTATATTATTCACAATTTTTGGGAATTTTTGGCATATATTTTGTATTTATTGGATATTTAAAAATTCATAATTAATACCCAAAAATTATAAAAATTAGGGCCAAATAATTTTATTAGATGTGTAATTAGACCCTTAATTTTATTTAGGGGTATTATTTTAGCTAGTATAAATAGCTGAATTATTATTAATTATTAATTAGTTATATATAAAAAATCAGAAAAATTGAAATTAGAGAGTGTTGGTGAGGTTTGTGTTCTTGGAGGAGGAAGAAGATCAAACTGTGATTGCGAGAGAGTTACTGAACCACTGACAAAGCTCGAGTAATCAAAATCATCCTTGTGAAGAGACGAATCTATTGATACCAACAACACCAACTGAGGTTGGTTAAATCTTAAAATCGATTTTCTCGTGTTCTTGGCATGAATTTTGGGTTTTTGAGTTTGAAGAATCGTTTGATTATTTTGATGATTCAGTTAGATTTATCATAGTCTTAGAAGGGATTTGATATATTTACCTTGATTTTATAACCCCTGGAGCGTTATGTCGAGTTCTTGGTTTTTAGTGTTTTTTATTTTGTTTTCTTAAGATTTATAGATGTTGGGGATTGTTTTTGTTGATGGGAAGTGATTATAGATACTCAGGACTTTAATTTGGCATAAAAATCGAGTTGTTTGGTTACGAATTAAGCAAAAACAACCTCGTCGGACTTGGAATTGAAGGTCGCCAGTTTTTAGTTGATTTTCGCCGGAGAAGGTGACACAGGCGGCATCGGTGACAACAGGGCATGAGGCTGAGCTGTAGGAATGATTTGGAATGAATTTGCATCAAGAACGGAGCAAGATCATCTCGTTTGGCCCGTGATTTGAGCTCGCCGGAGTCCGGCGAAGAACCGCCGGAAATTGAAGTTTTTCCAGAAACTGGGCGGTGTTCTTCCCGACCCGGTTGGTTGCCCACGACCCGGATTTTAACCCATTACGACCTGGTTTTGATCCAATAATCCGCAAACCCTATTCCTGAAATATGTTTTTGCATTTTTTATTAATTACTTTTATTTTATAAAATAGAAAATTAGTTTTGTAAATTATAAAAATAAATAAAAATCAGATTTAAAAATCTGAAATATTTTATAAATAATTTCTAAATTATTTTATTAATTTAGAAATTCGAAATTATAATTATTTATTTATTTAATTAATTAATTATCTAATTATATATTTAATTATTTATTACTTAATAATTAATTAATTATTTAATAAATGAGATTAATTAATTAGATCGTTTAATTCGATTGTTAGTTCGATGATTAATTTGAGCGAGTAACTTGTAAATATTCGAGTTGTGTTTCGAGAAATTAGAAGTTGGCATATGAGTATCGATTCATTTATTTATGTGATCAGATTTCATAATAGTTATTCATATCGAGTAATAAATTGTAATTAATTCTAAAAATTAGGGAATAATTATTTTAAAATATAATAATTCTTAATTAATTATTTAAAAATATAATTAAGGTTTGATTAATTATGATTAATTAATTAATTATAATCGATTTATAATTAATTAAATCTTGTTTATTGCGTAATAATTAGACCGTTTATCCGATTTGAGCGAAACGAAGACCCTTAGACTCAGAAAAATGACCTGATTCTTTTAAAAATAATTAAAAATCATAACTTCTTTCAAAAGCGAGTCGGCTTATGTTAATTATTTGTTTGTAGACCCTATTTGTGATAAAAACGAGTCTATTAAATTCCGAAAAATTAGGAATCGAGTCAGATAATGTTTGTAATGCGAATATAAGTCTAGTATCGATTCTTAAAATATTTATAGGTCTAAATTAATTATGTGCCTTATGTGCTATGTGATTTACGTGATTATGTGAACTCTATTTGTTATATAATTATATGCGAGTCAGATAGAATCGTATGGGTAGACAATTAGGGCTATGTGGTATCAACCTGAGATACGCGTATGAAGTAAGTCATCTAAACGAGTATCTTTCCTTGATGGATTCAGTACCAGCAAGGCGAATCAAGACGAAGATAGAAGGTTGTGAATCATACGAGGTAAAGTGCGCACCAGGCAAGTTTTTCCCCTATTCTAAGTTCAGAATAGTGAATTACATCCAACTTTCCATAACAATTACACCTTTAATAATTCTTGTTCACAAACATTGATACACATTTATTGATCATTTGTTTATATTTCATTTTAATTCTTGATTTCTCCTAATTCATTGAATCCTCTATTCATATTCATATTCCAATACTTATACCCGTATTTACATAACTCTGATATATCCTGATGTTGGGATACATCGAAAGCATACCGATTATTCGGGATGCTAAGCTATGGACTGGATGGTTACGATACGGGCCGGGTATGCACCGGACCCTTGATTATTAGGCCATAGTTTCCTGGGTACCCCATATGTTGGTTGGGTCTATGTAGTTGGGTATGGATCTGCACTGTATCCTGACTGATCAGCAGGTTATAGTGCATATGTTGGTTCTTGTTTCCAGTCTCGTTCATTTGGCATTCGCTAGCAATGGCATTTATTATTCTCTACAGAAACATATGGTTGTTCAAGCCAACAGATTATCGGTTCATTTATTCTTCACTCTTTATATTATATATATCTTGTTGCAGGCTTATTGAGCAATTTTAGCTCACCCCCTTTTATTATTGTTCACCTTGTTTTCCAGTTAAGGTTGAGAATGAAACCCATCAGAACCCGAGTAGTCAAGAAGCGAGTCAAGCTGCGGGACTCTCTAATTCCAAGAGTGTTTGTCCCTATCCCAGAAGAGAGTTTTGAGTTTCCAGAGCAGGTGTAGCAGGATAAGTGATAGTTGTAATTTGAATAACAGATGTTTAGTTAAAAATTTGAACAGAATAATGGTTTGTAATAAAGAGAGTTCTTGAGACAGGTTGTTTAGAAATGTTATAATAAAATGGTATGTCGTTCTTATTTTCAATCCTTAACCTTGAAAAGATCCTGAGTAGTAGTTGTTAGTCCCTTAACAATATAGCAAGAATTACAGAAGGGGGGTTGAATGGAATTCTTGAACCTTTTTCTCGAAATAAAAATGTTCAACTCGAATATAGATATAAGTGTTTTGATTAGCACAATGCGGAATAGAAACTTAATTGAATCAAAACATAAGTAATTAAAAATAAGAGTCTTTAAAAACTGTCTGGTCGATTTAAACAATTCCACCAGAGATATATCTTATATATCAAGAGGACTCTGTGTGCAAGAATGCTCACAGCTGCTTACAAATTGAACTACTGAGAATACAGGGAAATGCTAATAACTCTACTTACAAAGATTTCTCTATTTTTGTATCTCAGCTCTCTTATTTTTATTTGCTACGTTCTTGGTTTATATATTACCAAGATTACAAAGTCAAAAAGACTGAATAAATATAAAAACTATAAGTCTTAAGCTTTGCTACTTTTCGTCCTCCATTACCCAGTTAATGGGCTTCCACAGTAGATTTGTATACATCTCGACGGCTGTGCTCAGCTTTCACTGTTTAACTGCTGTTTGAATTCTTTATGTGATCATCCGCTGGACTTTATGAACATCCGTTGGATATATGATCATTCGTCGACTTTATGAACATCCGTTGATGGCTTCATTGATCATCCGTCGACTGCTATATTAAACATCCGTTGATAGTCATTTGATCATCCGTCGATGGCTTTGTTAATCATCCGTCGGTAGCTATTTTGGCACTTGACTTTATTTCACTTATGCAAAAATTACAAGACATCATTTATATAAAATTAATCAACCTATTCTGCATATCTAGTTAAAGTCAACATGACTTATAAGCTACTACAGAATCTATACAAAGATATATATAGAACTATGCTACAGACTTATTATTACATAAGCTACTCACTTGATGGATAATAAGTTAACATCCGTCGGGACTATAATGAGTTATCCGTCGGGACTATAATTCTTATTCGTCGAGTGCTACATTATTTCACTAAGCAAAATCTACTTAGATGTTTTATTTATGAAATCATCAAGTACACAACATATGCACAACAATCTCCCCCAATTTATGTCTACTGGAATTGTAGGCATAAATTAAGAGATACTTGATGATAACAAAACATCCTAAACATACAGCTTTAAAGACAAGTAGATAATACTGAAAGTGCTTCAAATAATCAGAATGTACAAAGTTTGGCTCACAGTCATTTCAAGATGCTCCTCTAGCCTGAGCAGATTTTTTTAGTTTTTTGAAGGTCTGGATCTTCTTCCAAGCTTCCTGTTGCTTTCATCAATCTGATTTTGAAGCTACCTGTGGAATTCTAGTTCATCAGGTTCTGAGAGATCTAGCTTTTCTTGTATTTCCAAGAGAGTCTCATTGCTAGAGATACTCAATTGGTCATCTAACCTGAAGAATCTTCTCACACCTTTTGTCATCTATGAACTCCATCAGCCAATAGGGCCTTAGATGCACTCTTCTCCCTGTGTATGGGATGATTAGAGTCTTTGGGAGTGCATCTTTAGCTCTAATACTCCTTAGTTCTTCAATCTTCTTCAATACTAGTCTTCTTGCAGTGACATTGAACCCAAAGTTCTTCTTGAAGGATGAATAAACTTTAATCAGTATAGCTTGGCTCTCTTGAAGAATCCTGTGAAGTGGCCACACAATCTCCTTTCCTCCTTTGTACTTGAACACTAACCTTTCAGGTAGGTTTCTGTATGCATCAATTCCTCTCACTTCATCTAGTTCATCCAGATAAAGATTTAGATCTGAAAACTCTTTGATGTCACACAAGTACAAGTAGTCTCCCCTGTTGACTTTGGGTTGAGCTTTAACTACTGATTTGGATTTGAGAGGTGACAGCTTCACTTTCTTGACTGCCCTTGACTTTGTCTTTTTTGGCTTTCTAAGGATTGGTAAACTGAAGTCAGGAATTGGTATGTTATCCCACTCTATTGGCTCATCCTTGGGCACAATAGGTTCACCATGAATATTCCTGTAGGGATCCACCACCCTTATATCTTCAAATACCACAGAGGGCTTTGATGCTTGAGTTGTAGCTGGTGTGGGTACCTTAGGAAATTGATCTTCCAATTCTTTGTCAATAATATCCAGTTTCCTTTTTGTTCTTCTAGTCAATTCTTTCTTTCTTGTAGATTTCTTCTGTTCTTCAATTTGCTTCTTTGATTCAGCAGCTTCAGATGGTTGAGAGGGAATTTGTTGAGATGAATTCACAGCCTATAGCTTGGCCAAGATAGCAATCTGCTCTTTCTTTTGTTTAGTCTTCTTTGCATCTAGAGCAGCTTGCTTCTTTTCCTGTATTAATCTGGCTTTTTCTTCTCTCTTTGCTTGAGCAAATTGTGGATGTCCAGCTACCACACAAATTTCCTTTCCATTTCTGAATATCTTAGCAATTCTCCTTTTTGAAGCTGAATCAGCTGGATCTTTATAGAAGACAATTGATCTTGACAGAAGCTTCTTTTCATCAGGCTTGGGTGTCTCATACACAGTGTCCAAGGGGTTCTTCAAAGATGATTTTGGATAGTTTGCCCTTGGTTTAAGAATTATTTCAGCCTTTGTAGACTTGATGCAGGAAGATTGTCCTATTTCCAGATAATTCATGTGCATCTCATTCACACTGATTTGCTTGACTTGAGAGTGATGGATGGCTGACTTAACTGGCTCCTTGACAAGTTCAAACTTTTTCTGTATTTCCTCATCAATCTTCTCCCAGTTGATCAAACTCAACTTTCCTTTCTCAACAACTTTCAAGTTGGCTGCTGCTGCTTTAATTAGATCTATACCATCTGCAGTTGGCTTGGAGACAGTAATTGAAGGTACAATTACTTTGCTGATTTGTACTTGAAGTTTCTCCCCCTCACTTGGTCCTTTCTCCCCCTTACTTGGTTCTCTCTCCCCCTTTTTGTTATCATCAAGTTGAGGAGTTAGGCCTTGTGCTTTAGCCAGTTGTATGAGAAAATTTGTCTGAGACTGTTGATTTTGAAGAAGGATGGCCACAGAATTCTCAATAACTTGAACTCTATCTTCCAGCTTGGTCAGCTTCTTTTCAGAATCTGATTATCTCCTCAGTCTCAGTAATAGATCATGCATGGTACCAGATGGCATGACTGAATCCAGCTTCTCAGAATTATAGATCTTCAAGTCAGCTATATCCTTTTTGAGTTCATCCACACTCAGATTCTGTCTTAATTGTTGTATCTTCATGAGATGTAGAGAATCTAGGTGAGCTTGAAGAATAGCCTTGGTACCAGCATCTGAAGTGTCCTGAAGGGCCTTTTGAATAGCTATAATCTGCTTGACCAAATATACACCAAATTGTCCTGGTGTAGATTCCTTTGTCCATGCCCATTCAGGTAAATTTGGAACAGAACTTGGGCCTTCATCTCCCCCTAAGTTCATGCTTCCATCCAAAGAAATAGAGTCATCATCATTAGAATTTACTCCAAATTCTTCAGATGGCTCATCAGCTGTAGGAGGCATTAAATTGACAGCTGCTTTATCCCTTTTTAGAGATTCAGAAGTATGCACCAAATTTAATGTCTTTTCTGCCTCCTCATTGCCCTGAGCAGCCAACAATTGATAGGCTGACACAGGATGAGTAAAAGTGTCAGCATCCAAGGAAATGTTATCAATTACAGCCTTGTAATGTTGCTAAAATTGTCTTTCCATTTCAGCATCATCCACAATCATTGACTCATGAGCAATGGCTGTATCCACCCTTATTACTTCTGTACCTGCTTTTCTCTCATAATCTCTCTTTTGTTGCATTAGGGTCTCACCCTGGCTCCCCACCCTCACACCCTCACCTTCACCTACTAAGGTGGGACTCATCTCACTCACTTTTGCCAATCCTGAATAAATGGATTGCTGATTTTCACTCTTTTCCTTTCATTTTGCCTGGGAGCAACCCAGCCTCTCACTCAATACACTCTCCTTTCTCAGTCCTAAGAGTGACCGTACAACCACTAAATCTTCTGCACTTGAAATAATTGAAGTTTGAAGTTGTGCAGAGATACTCGACAGATAAGTGATATCCGTCGAGTGAGTGGTAATGCTATCCGACGGATAACTGCTGTTAAGCTTATCCGTCGGGATACAATCACTACTCGACGGATGAGCAATATCCATCGAGAGAGTAGAAATGAATGAGGTAGGAAGAGAAACTATTGTTGACTCTGTGTTGATTAAAGTTATTTGAGGCACAGATGTCACAATAGTATTTGAAAGAATTGGCAAGTGAGCCAACAAATCATTTAAAAGATGATGCTCACTTGCACTAGATTTTGGCTTCCCCAACAGAGTTAAAGAAGGGGAATCAGGAATTAAAGTGTTTATCATATCCACTTCCAGAGAGTTTGTTGGTGAGTATGGTGCATCAGATGCTTCTATTATTAGAGATTTTGGCTGTGACTCCACATTTATTGGAGCCACATCAAACTAAATTTGAGAGAGTGCGGGGACTGTGTCTTTAGCACCAGTTTGCACTGTGTGGGTGCCCTGTGCATCCCCAGAGGTTTTAGATTTTTTCTTTCTTGTGTAAGTTTGGGGTGAACATGTGTCCCTAACCCTTTTGGCATGTGCTCTTGGCAGAGAGCTTTGTTCAATAACTGCATCCTTTTGGGAGGATGCAGCTAGAAGTGAGCTTTTATCCTTTTTAAGCACTGCAGTTTATTGGGAAACTGCAGTGTGGCTAGGCTAAAATTCACTCAAATCTCCATCCTTATTCTTGGGGTTTCTTTGATGTTCACCCCTTCCCTCACCTGACTTTCCCTCCTTCACACTCCCCTCTTTTGCTTTTGTGGATTTTTCAACTAGCATCTTTTGAGAGATGCCAGAGGGGGTTTTCTTTGATTTAGATTTGAAAATTATAGAGGGTTTGGAGGCTTTGGTAGGCAACTGTTTGGTCATTGGCACAGTTTTCATAGCTACTCCTGAAGTCAAAGAAATAGTGGAGGTTGGAATAGTTGTAGGGATGGATGAACTTACCTCACTTACCTGAGGTGCCTGCATTACAAGAAAATAGAACATTGGCACATCCCTGTGATGGTTGGCTCTGTTCAAATCTGCAATGAGTCTTCTCTCTTGAACCCAACAAGCCAGTTTGTTGTTTATGTTCTCAAGCACAATCTCTTGACATAGATGGTTAGCCAATAACATGAAAAATCTAGCATAATACACATTCTTTCCTATTTTAGCTAACTCACCTAGTTTAAAACCTAACTCAAACAAGACAAGGTCACTGAAATTATAAAATTTGTCTGTAACTAGCATGTATAGCATGTTAAGCATGGAAATATTCACTGAATCAAAATTACTGACTTTTCCAGAGAAAACTTTAGTAACCACATCACACAAGAAACTCCACTCCTTCAAAAGACCCAATCTCCTAATATCACTTAGTTTAGTAGTAGGAAGTGCATAATGCATGGAATTAAGCATATTGATAATATCAGTGTCATTGTGTGGTGAAGTCACATTATTATCAGGAATTTTAAAACATGCTTTTATCACATCACTATTGATACAGAACTCATTACCTTTGATGGTTAGACTGATGGTCTTGTCAGCAGAGTTGTAGATAGCAGTGGTCCACATCTCTTCAACAACTTCACAGAAGATCGTGGGTGACTCCAACATGGCATAATTTAGCTTGCAATTCTTCACAAAGTCCATCATCTTGTGATAGTCCTCTAATTGCTGAATACCCTTATTGACCAAAGCAGTGAAGTTGTTCTTCTCATAAATGAACCCAGTTTGAGACATAATCTTTACTACAGGTGCCATTGTTAGAGAATGAAAGCTTGAAGAGAAAGAGAATATTTGCTTGAGAGAGAATGAAATAAAAGCAGTTGAATTTGAGAATGATAAAAGAAAACAATTGGAATGAAATAAGCTTTTATACTATCTCAAAAATAACTGAAAAAAATAATAAAGAAAAGTAAATTAACCAATAGAAATTTCCTAAAATAGCCGTTTAAAAGTAAACTGTAAAAATTCCACCCATTATCCGTCGTGTAATGCTTACAAACTGTAAGTAAACTCGATGGATAATGTTCAGGGAATTAACGGCTGAGATTTAGACAATTCGACGAATGAGGATAAACTGATATCCGTCGAGACATAGAGTATTCCAGAAAAATAATTGACTTTTATTAGCAAGTAGTATATCGACGGATGACTTAACTCGATGGATAAAGGTCATCCGTCGAGATGCAAATTTTGACTTAGCCAAAATTTCATCCAAGACTTAAAAATCAACTAAATTTCTGGCTACATTACAACTTGCAAAATAACTCAGATAAATTTAAGAGTAATTAAGCATACCTAACTCACTTACCAACCTTGAAAAGGTGGATTCATCCGGTGGCTTGGTAAATATATCTGCAAGTTGCTTCTCACTTGGAACAAAATGTAATTCCACAGTACCATTCATCACATGTTCCCTTATGAAATGGTACTTGATGTCTATGTGCTTTGTCCTTGAATGTTGCACTGGATTTTCAGTGATGGCAATTGCACTTGTGTTATCACAGAAAATAGGAATCCTCTCAACTTGCAAACCATAGTCTAGCAATTGATTTTTCATCCATAAAATATGTGCACAGCAACTGCCAGCAGCAATATATTCAGCTTCAGCTGTAGAAGTAGAAACTGAATTTTGCTTTTTACTGAACCAGGACACAAGCTTGTTTCCTAGAAATTGACAAGTTCCTGTTGTGCTCTTTCTATCAATTCTACAACCTGCATAATCTGCATCTGAATAACCAGTTAGATCAAAACCAGAATCTCTAGGGTACCAAATGCCAAGTTTTGGTGTTCCCTTGAGATATCTGAAAATTCTCTTAATAGCTATCAAGTGAGATTCTTTAGGATCAGCCTGAAATCTAGCACATAAACATGTAGCAAACATTATATCTGGCCTACTAGCTGTTAAGTATAGAAGTGAGCCAACCATGCCTCTACAACTTGAAATATCCACAGACTTTTCAGTAGTGTTTAGTTTAAGCATAGTTGCAGTGGTCATGGGAGTTTTTGCAGATGTGCAATCCAATAGATCAAACTTCTTTAAAAGATCAAAAATATATTTAGTTTGACTAATGAATATTCCATCACTAACTTGCTTAACTTGCAAACCAAGAAAGTAAGTTAGTTCTCCCATCATACTCATTTCATACCTACTTTGCATCAATTTGGCAAACTTTTTGCAAAGTTTCTCATCTGTAGAGCCAAAAATAATATCATCTACATAAATTTGAATAAGTATACTAGAGCCATTAACATTTCTGAAAAATAAAGTTTTATCGACAGTACCTCTTGTGAAATTATTTTCCAAAAGGAACTTTGATAAAGTGTCATACCAGGCTCTAGGTGCTTGCTTCAGTCCATAAAGTGCTTTCAGAAGATAATAGACATATTCTGGAAAATTTGGATCTTCAAAACCAGGAGGTTGACTAACATACACTTCTTCCTCCAAATCTCCATTTAGAAAGGCATTTTTGACATCCATTTGATAGACCTTGAAATTGGCATGGGCTGCATAGGCTAAGAAGATTCTGATGGCTTCAAGTCTTGCAACAGGAGCAAAAGTTTCATCAAAATCTATTCTTTCTTGCTGACAATAACCCTTAGCAACCAATCTAGCTTTATTCCTGATTACTATGCCATTTTCATTCATCTTGTTTCTGAATACCCACTTGGTGTCTATTGGATTCTTTCCTTTAGGCTTGGGTACCAGCTTCCATACATTATTCCTTTCAAATTGGTTTAGCTTCTCCTGCATAGCTAAAATCCAATTAGGATCCAACAAAGCTTCTTCTACCTTCTTTGGTTCTTCCTTTGATAAAAAGCTGTTGTATAGACATTCTTCCTGAGTTGATCTTCTTGTTTGAACTCTAGAAGAAACATCACCAATGATAAGCTCAAATGGGTGATCTTTTGTCCATTTCCTTTGTTGAGGTAGATTAGCTCTAGATGAAGAGACCTCATGGTTGTCTTGATGTGTGATTGAGTTTTGATTGCTAGAAACTCCCCCTGAGTTTGTGGATCTTTGATTTGAGAAAGGGGAATTTTCTATAGGTGATCTGTCTTGACCTCCTGCTCCTTTTAATAACCCGACGGATGGTGAATTTTGAGTACCGACGGATGAGGCAGGTTGTCTTCCGACGGATAACACAGATTGCCTTCCGATGGATGAAGCATTATGTAACTCAACGGATGTTGAGTTTTGTGCTTCATTGTTGGTAGATTTGTCTGCATTATCCTTAGACACTATTTCTTGATCACTCTCATCATCACTGTCATCACTAACCATCTCCACATTGTCGAATTTGAGGCTCTCATGGTAATCTCCATCTATCAGTCCTTCAATCTTTTTATCATCAAACACAACATGTATAGATTCCACAACAATGTTGGTTCTTAGATTGTAGACTCTATATGCTTTACCAACAGCATATCCAACAAAAATTCCTTCATCTGCTTTAGCATCAAACTTCCCATTTTGATCAGTTTGATTTCTCAGGATATAGCATTTGCAGCCAAAGACATGAAGAAAGTTTAGAGTTGGCTTCTTGTTCTTGAACAATTGATAGGGAGTCATGCATCTTGCTTGATTAATCAGAGAAATGTTCTGAGTGTAGCATGCAGTATTTACAGCTTCAGCCCAGAAATATGTTGGTAGTTTAGATTCTTCAAGCATAGTCCTTGCAGCTTCAATAAGTGATCTGTTCTTCCTTTCCACTACCTCATTCTGTTGTAGAGTCCTTGCTGCTGAAAACTCATGCAGAATCCCACTTTCTTCACAAAATGCTCTTATGACGGAATTCTTGAACTCAGTTCCATTGTCACTCCTGATTCTTCTAACTTTGAAATCAGGATGATTGTTGACTTGCCTTATACGATTGATGATGATTTCACTAGCCTCATCTTTAGACTTTAGAAAATATGTCCAAGAGAACTTTGAGAAATCATCTACAATTACTAGGCAAAATCTTTTCCTTGAGATGGAAAATACATTGACTGGTCCAAACAAATCCATGTGAAGCAGTTGCAAAGGCTCTTCAATTGCTGAATCAAGTTTCTTCCTGAATGATGCTTTAATCTGCTTCCCTTTTTGGCAGGCGTCACACAGTCCATCCTTTGTAAACTCCACTAGAGGAATGCCTCTTACTAGTTCTTTCTTTACCAACTCATTCATGGTCTTGAAGTTTAAATGGGATAGCTTCTTGTGCCATAGCCAACTTTCATCCTGACTTGCTTTGCTGAGAAGGCAAGTTACAGATTCTGCTTTGGATGAGTTGAAATCAGCTAGATACACATTTCCTCTTCTCACACCAGTGATAACCACTTTGTTGCTTTGATTATTAGTCACAACACAGGCTTCTTTGTTGAAGGTTACTGAATTGCCTTTGTCACAAAGTTGGCTGATACTCAACAGATTATGTTTGAGACCATCCACTAAGGCAACCTCCTCAATGATGACATTGTCCTTTGAAATCAAGCCATATCCCACAGTATAACCCTTGCTGTCATCTCCAAAAGTAATACTTGGGTCAGCTCTCTCCTTAAACTCTGTGAGCATGGTAGAATCACCAGTCATGTGTCTTGAACAACCACTATCCAAGTACCAAAGATTCCTTCTATTTCCCTGCACACATCAAAATCAAATCAAGTTGATTTTGGTGCCCAAGTTTCCTTGGTCGTGCCTTGTTAGCTTTCTTCTTCTGTTTCTTAGGTCTTATCTCATTTGACTTAGGAATTTCAGATTCTTCCTTAGTCATTTGGGTTGGACCTTTGAAACCATTCAATGCAACAAAATTATCATGCATATTATGGCTAACAGGAAATGGCATGCTTGGTGTAAACATGTTATTCCAGTAAGGCATGCTAAATGGCATTTGAGGCATACTGTATGCAACATAATATGGATTAGGTGCAAATGGCATATTAGCAAGCTGTGCATTCATGTTCTATGTAGGAATAACATTAACAGGCATGGGAGGCATGGCATTCATGTTAGGAAATTGAGACTGAACAGACATGGGAATAGGCATGGCAGATTTGCAATTAACAGACAAATGATTTACACTACCACACTTGACACAGATTTTTCTAGGAGCATATTTATCAGGAGTGTAGTTATTGTGTTTGTTAATCCCTACTTTACCATTCCTATTGTTTTTCCTTTTAGTCTCTATTTTTACCTCAATTTTCTCAAGTCTGTCACTTAACTGTTTGACAGTCATGTGACCAATATTAGCCTTTTTCCCTTTCTTAACTTGACTTGACTCTCCTGAAACAAAGTTCTTGGAAACAGACCCATACTTCTCATTCAGCTTGATTAGTTTGGCTTTGCTAATGGGCTTGCTCACAGCCGACGGATGAGGATTTTCATCTTTCGACGTATAACACTTTTTGTTATCCGATGGATAGTCCTCATCATCTGTCGAGTCTACATCTGTTAGCAAACCATCTACCAAATTAGGTTCTAGTTTCTCTTTGCTCTTTTTCCAGGATTCATCATAAAAAGACTCAATTCCTTGAACTTTGGTGATTTGAGCATGGACATCCCTGGATGTTTTCCATGCTTTAATCACCTCTTGTTCACGCTCGAGCTGCTTCTTTAAAATCTCCTCCTTTTTCAAGGACTCAGTTAATTCCTCCTTAGCAATCTTACATTCAATTCTTAATTTCTCAAAATCATTAAACTGAGACTCAAGCACATTATTCCTCTCACTTAAAAACAGATTGTTTTCTTTGATTTTAGCATTTTCTTTAGTAAGAGACTTAAGTGTAACACGCAAATGATATAATTCTGTAGACATGTCATTTATGGCATCATTACACTCAGCTTTAGATAAATATGCAAGGTTTGTAGTAATTACCTGATTGCTTGAGGAACTTGTCTCTGTTTCATCAGACTTGGCCATTAGGGCTAGATTGACATAGCTGACATCTTCATCTTCATCCAAACCATCTGCTGCCCAGTCATTCTCTTGTGTAATAAAAGCCCTTTCCTTTTGTTTGAGTAGATCAAAGTATTTTTGCTTATAATCCACAGACTCAAACCTTTTCTTACTGGAATCTGACTTTCTACACTCATTTGCAAAATGCCCTGCCAAGCCACATTTGAAACATTTGAATTTTAACTTATCCACCATGTTTCTATTTGGCTTGGCTGCTCCAAAGTTCTTCTTGAACTTGAGCTTGGCAAATCTCCTGGAAAGAAATGCTAGGTGCTCATCAATGTCCTCCATGTCATCTTGGCTCAATGAATCTTCACTTTCTACTGCAAGCCCCTTGCCCTTGTTCTCATAGACCTTAGAAGTTGGCTCAACAGCTTCCATCTTCACTTCCTTCTCCTTTTCCAAATCAGCAACTAGTGCAATGGATCCTCCTTTCTTCTTTTCTCTCTCCATCCTTTCATCCTGCTCTATCTCAAGCTCATAGGTCTTCAGGATGCTATACAGTCTCTCCAAAGTAAACTCTTTATAATCTTGTGAGTTTCTTAATGAGACTGTCATTGGTTTCAATTCCTTTGGAAGAGATCTAAGGAATTTCATATTAGAGTCTTTAGTCTGATAGACTCTTCCATGCAACTTAAGAACATTTAGTAGTTTTTGAAATCTACTAAAAATGTCAGTGAGTGACTCACTTTCCTCATTGTGAAAATGCTCATATTGCTGAATCAAGAGCCGCATCTTGTTTTCTCTAACTTGCTCAGTGCCATCACAGATTATATGTATAGTATCCCAGACTTCCTTGGCACTTTTGCAGTTGATAATGTTGTCAAACATGTCTGCTCAACTCCATTGAACAGAATGTTCATGGCCTTTTTATCCTTCCTGACTTGTTCAATGTCAGGATCAGACCATTTGTGCCCTGGCTTGGGAACTGATGGCTCGTTTCCTGTTGCAGCTCTCATTGGAACATAAGGGCCTATTTCTATGCAGTCCACATAGGCCTCATCTTGAGAAAGCATATGAAGATGCATATTTACCTTCCAATGATGGTAATTATCTTTATCTAGAAAAGGAATCTTGACTTCAACGTCTTTCTTGTTCATCTTGTTGAATTGTTTTGATCTTTAAACTCTTTGTAGATTAAGGGCTTGCTCTGATACCAATTGTTAGTCCCTTAACAATATAGCAAGAATTATAGAAGGGGGGTTGAATGGAATTCTTGAACCTTTTTCTCGAAATAAAAATGTTCAACTCGAATATAGATATAAGTGTTTTGATTAGGACAATGCGGAATAGAAACTTAATTGAATCAAAATATAAGTAATTAAAAACAAGAGTCTTTAAAAACTTTCTGGTGGATTTAAATAATTCCACCAGAGATATATATTATATATCGAGAGGACTCTGTGTGCAAGAATGCTCACAGCTGCTTACAAATTGAACTACTGAGAATACAGGGAAATGCTAATAATTCTGCTTACAAAGATTTCTCTGTTTTTGTATCTCAGCTCTCTTATTTTTATTTGCTACGTTCTTGGTTTATATATTACCAAGATTACAAAGTCAAAAAGACTGAATAAATATAAAAATTATCAGTCTTAAGCTTTGCTACTTTTCGTCCTCTATTACCCAGTTAATGGGCTTCCACTACATTTGTATACATCTCGACGGATGTGCTCAGCTTTCACTGTTCAACTGCTGTTTGAATTCTTTATGTGATCATTCGTTGGACTTTATGAACATCCGTTGGATATATGATCATCCGTCGACTTTATGAACATCCGTCGACTGCTATATTAAACATCCGTCGACTGCTATATTAAACATCCGTTGATAGTCATTTGATCATCCGTCGATGACTTTGTTAATCATCCGTCAGTAGCTATTTTGGCACTTGACTTTATTTTACTTATGCAGAATTACAAGACATCATTTATATACAATTAATCAACTTATTCTGCATATCTAGTTAAAGTCAACATGACTTATAGGCTACTACAGAATCTATACAAAGATGTATACAGAACTGTGCTACAGACTTATTATTACATAAGCTACTCGATGAATAATAAGTTAACATCCGTCGGGACTATAATGAGTTATCCGTCGGGACTATAATTCTTATCCGTCGAGTGCTACATTATTTAACTAAGTAAAATTTAATTAGATGTTTTGTTTATGAAATCATCAAGTACACAACATATGCACAATAGTAGTAGTTCAGGGTAATTCTTTATTTATATTATGCTTGTGCAGGTTCAGTAAGTAGTTAGTGTTAATAATGCCCCAAATATATACCCCGGATTCGGAGGGTGTTATATATAAGATTCACTTGGTACCATATATTACACAATTAGCATGTTAATGTCATATACATCCAATTTGACATCCTTTTACCACCTCATGATACCACTTTTATACGAGTCAATTTTGGGTCATATTTTGGCTCTAATCAACCTTGTAAGTAACTTTACACCATAATAGAGTGATTTTGCACCCTATCAGAGTCACTTCCCACCATATACTTGTACAATTGACATGTTAATATTGCATACATGCAATTTGGCATCCTTTACCCACCTCTTGGTACCACTTTTATATAAGTCAATTTTGGGCAATATTTTGGATGCAATCCACCATATAAGTCATTTTTCACCATGTTAGAATCACTTTACACCCTATAAGATTCACTTGGCACCATATATTACACAATTAACATGTTAACATTATATACATCCAATTTGACATTATTCTACCACCTCTTAGTACCACTTTTATACGAGTCAATTTTTGGCCACATTTTGGCTCTAATCAACCTTGTAAATAACTTTACACCATATTAGAGTGATTTTGCACCCTATAAGAGTCACTTGCCACCATATATTATACAATTAACATCATAAACATCTAATTTAACATTGTTTTACCACCTCTTGATACCACTTTTATACGAGTCAATTTTGGGCCAAACTTTGGCTCAAATCAACCTTGTAAGTAAATTTACACCATATTAGAGTGAATTTGCACCCTATAAGAGTCACTTGCCACCATATATTTGGTACAAGTAATATGTTAATATTATATACATCCAATTTGACATCCTTTTAACACCTTTTGGCCCAAGTTCATATGATTCAATTTTGGGCCACATTTTGGCTCTAATCAACCATGCAAGTCACTTTTCACTATATTAGAGTCAGTTTTCACCCTATAAGAGTCACTTGCCACCATATATTGGTATAATTGACATGTTAACATCATATACATGCAATTTGACATCCTTTACCCACCTTTTGGTACCACTTTTATACGAGTCAATTTCTGGCCACATTTTGGCTCTAATCAACCTTGTAAGTAACTTTACACCATATTAGAGTGAATTTGCGCCCTATAAGAGTCACTTGTCACCATATATTGTACAATTAAATCTTAACATCATAAACATCTAATTTGACATTGTTTAACCACTTCTTGGTACCACTTTTATATGAGTCAATTTTGGGCCAAATTTTGGCTCAAATCAACCTTGTAAGTAACTTTACACCATATTAGAGTGATTTTGCACCCAATAAGAGTCACTTTCCACCATATATTGGTACAAGTAATATGTTAACATCATATACATCCAATTTGATATTCTTTTACCACCTTTTGGTACCACTTTCATACAATTCAATTTTGGGCTACATTTTGGCTCTAATCAACCATGCAAGTCACTTTTCACTATATTAGAGTCTGTTTTCACCCTATAAAAGTCACTTGCCACCATATATTGGTATAACTGACATGTTAACATCATATACATGTAATTTAACATCATTTACCCACCTCTTGGTACCACTTTTATACGAGAAAAGTTTGGGACACATTTTGGCCGCAATAAACCATGTAAGTCTCTTTTCACCATGCTAGAGTCACTTTGCACCCTATAAGAGTCACTTGACACCATATATTATAGAATTAACATGTTAACATCATATACGTCCACTTTGACATCCTTTTACCAAATCTTGGTACCACTTTTATACGAGTCAATATTCGACAACATTTTGTCTCTAATCAATCTTGTAAGTAACTTTACACAATATTAGAGTGATTTTGCACCATATAAGAGTCAATTGCCACCATATATTTGTACAATTGACATGTTAACATCGTACACATGTAATTTTACATCCTTTACCCACCTCTTGGTACCACTTTTATACGAGTCAATTTTGGGCAATATTTTGGCTGCAATCCACCATGTAAGTCACTTTTCACCATGTTAGAGTCACTTTACACCCTATAAGATTCACTTGGCACCATATATTACACAATTAACATGTTAACATCATATACATCCAATTTGACATCCTTTTACCACCTCTTGGTACCACTTTTATACGAGTCGATTTTGGGCCATATTTTGGCTCTAATAAACCTTGTAAGAACCTTACACCATATTAGAGTGATTTTGCACCCTATAAGAGTCACTTTCCACCATATATTATACAATTAACATCTTAAAATCATAAACATCTAACTTGAAATCGTTTTACCACCTCTTGGTACCACTTTTATACGAGTCAATTTTGGACCAAATTTTGGCTCAAATCAACCTTGTAAGTAACTTTACACCATATTAGAGTAATTTTGCACCCTACAAGAGTCAGTTGCGAAATATATTGGTACAAGTAATATGTTAACATCATATACATCCGATTTGACATCCTTCAACCACCTTTTGGTACCACTTTCATACGATTCAGTTTTGGGCCACATTTTGGCTCTAATCAACCATGCAAGTCACTTTTCACTATATTAGAGTCAGTTTTCACCCTATAAGAGTCACTTGCCACCATATATTGGTATAATTAACATGTTAACATCAGATACATGCAATTTGACATCCTTTACCCACCTCTTGGTACCACTTTTATAAGTGAAAATTTTGGGAGACATTTTGGCTGCAATCAACCATGTAATCACTTTTCACCATGCTAGAGTAACTTTTCAACATGCTAGAGTCACTTGGCACCATTTATTATACAATGAACATGTGAACATCATATACGTCCACTTTGACATCCTTTTACCAACTCTTGGGACCACTTTTATATGAGTCAATATTGGACAACATTTTGTCTCTAATCAATCTTGTAAGTAACTTTACACAATATTAGAGTGATTTTGCACCCTATAAGAGTCACTTGCCACCATATATTTGTACAATTGACATGTTAATATTGTACACATGCAATTTGACCTCCTTTACCCACCTCTTGGTACCAGTTTTATACGAGTCAATTTTGGGCAATATTTTGGCTGTAATCCACCAAGTCACTTTTCACCATGTTAGAGTCACTTTACACCCTATAAGATTCACTTGGCGCCATATATTACATAATTAACATGTTAACATCATATATATCTAGTTTGACATCCTTTTACCACCCAAGGATTCGACAGTTTGACTGGGGAAGAAGTTTGTACTCAAAAGGATAGCAAAGGTATGTTTAGGTTTTCTTCAATATTATAGATCCCCAATATGACTGAATTGAAGAATGAAATTTTGCGAGAAGCTCATAATTCTAGGTTTTCTATTCACCCGGGAAGTACCAAGATGTATCAAGATTTAAAGAAGAACTTCTGGTGGGCAGGAATGAAGAAGGAAATTACAAATTGGGTTAGTAAATATCACGTGTGCCAGACTGTGAAACTGGAACATCAAAGGTCAAATGGATTGTTACAACCTTTGGAGATTCCCCAATGGAAATTAGAAGAGATTGCGATGGATTTCATAGTAGGTATGCCAAGGACCAAAGTAAATCACGATGCTATTTGGGTAATTATAGACATATTGACCAAGTCCGCACATTTTCTCCCGATCAATGAAAGATATTCTCTGGAAAAGCTAGTTAAATTGTATCTGAATGATATAGTAACCAAGCATGGAGTTCCTGTGTCCATTGTCTCAGATCGAGACACAAGATTTAATTAATGATTTTGGACCAAGTTTCAAGAATATCTAGGAACCGAGATAAATATGAGTACCGTCTATC
The DNA here is from genome assembly GCF_009905375.1 of Apium graveolens. Lineage (NCBI taxonomy): Eukaryota > Viridiplantae > Streptophyta > Magnoliopsida > Apiales > Apiaceae > Apium > Apium graveolens. Next base: position 288,579,938 of record NC_133651.1, read on the forward strand.
ATCCTCAGACAGACGGTCAGAGTGAGAGAAACATCTAGACGATAAAAGATATGTTAAGAGTTTGTGCTTTGGATTTTAAGGGAAATTGGGATGAATATTTACCTTTAATTATATTCTCGTACAACAATAGTTATCATGCCATCATTAGAATGCCGCCTTATGAAGCCCTGTATGGACGTAAGTGTAGTTCACCATTGTATTGGGATGAAGTAGGAGAAAAGAAAGTGCTAGGACCTGAGCTAGTACAGCAGACCAAAGATGCAGTGGCATTGATTCGGAAAAGGTTGGAAGCAGCTCAGGATAGACAAAGAAAGAATGTCGATTTACATTGAAAGGACACAAACTTCGAAGTAGGGTCACTGGTATTGTTGAAAGTATCACCTTGGAAAGAGTTAGTTCGATTTGGACAGAAAGGTAAGCTCATCCCAGGGTACATAGGACCATTTGAAGTTTTAAAGAGAATAGGAAAGGTCGCTTACGAGATAGCGTTGCCGCCGCAGTTTCAGCATATTCATAGTGTGTTCCACGTATCAATATTGAAGCCATACATTCCTTATTCGAATCAAGTTATAGAGTATGAACCAATCGAGCTTCAACCAGATTTGTCTTATATAGAGCAACCAATCCAGATCCTAGATCGTAAAGAGCGAGTCCTTAGAAATAAGTCTATCCTTATAGTTAAAGTACTTTGGGGAAATCCTCGAGTAGCAGAGTCTATTTGGGAGTTAGAGTCAGACATGCTTGACAAATATCCTCACTTGTTTAATTAGTTAAGATTCTGAGGACAGGATCTTTTTAAGGGGGAAGGATATAACGACTCGTACATTTTTATATTATTTAAATGTGTAATTATTGAATAATTAATTAAATAAATTTTGTGTATTAGTCATGTCAGCCGTGTGCTCTTTTGTTATGGTTTATATATGGTCACTAGTTTACAGGAAATATTTATATAATTAATTATTGAGCCGTCGTGTTTCTATTTCACTTTTAAAAGTGGTTTTATGGCAGATTTATTTTCATAAATATCTGGATTGCCTCTAAAATTGTTTTTATGGTCTTATAATTTCAATAATTATTTTTTGGGATTTTATAAAATTTGGAAATCAATATTTCATTGATTATTTATCCTTAAATAATTTTCTGATTGAACTTAATGTTAACTTCTATATTAAATTCAGAAATGTTTTGAAAATTACGAAACTTATATCTTATGAAATTTATAATATTTTGGGAATTTTAAAATTATTTCGGAAGATTTTGGGATTAAATTCACCCGCACGTTTGTTCGTTAAATCATAAAATGCGGGTGCGAGTTGCGTTTCAAAAACGGTTTAAAAATTATAAAAATTTAATTTTATTGATTTTTAATTATTTTGAGAATTTTAAAGCTAGTTTGGTAATTTTTGGGTTATTTTCTCCCGCAAAATTATTCGTTAAAAATCAAATTTCGGGACAAACTAAGTTGTATAAAAAGCACGTATTTATCCCTTTAGCAATGTGGTAGTCTTTCAGCACTTGTGTTTCTGCGTTTAACACCTCACAAAATAAAAGAAAAAAATATAAAATACCCACACCTACCCCCAACCATGTGCACTCCCTCACCTCTCTTTGTCAATCTCTATCTCTCGTCTCTCTCTTCTCGATCTTCTGCTCTCTCTCACACTCCCTTAATTCCTCCATTATTCCTCTCGGTTCTACTCCCCTTCTATTTTCCTTCCTGTTGTCTTTTGCTCATATTCTTCTTCCCCGGTTTTTACTTGTTTCCCGTTGATTCTGCTGCCGCGTTGGTAATTTTCCGGCCGCCATCCCTTTTTCCGATTATTGACCTCAGTTGCGTTCCAGTTGGGTGCATATATATATATATATATATATATATATATATATGTGTGTGTGTGTGTGTGTATTCTTGTGTGTGTATATGTGCATGTGTTTGTGTGTGCAATTCGTGTGCGTGTGTGCAACCGTGTGTGTGTATGTTAGTGTGTGTATTGTGCGCGAGACGCGTATGGGGTGTGGTGGTGATGCTTCTGTGTTTCTGTGGTTCGGTTACTCTTGGTATTATAATTTGGAATTTTGGAATTTTGTAGGGAATAATTGACTGATTTCGTGAAATAAATTATTCGTGCGAGAAATGATTTTTAAAATAATCGGTGGAATTTTCTCATTGGAAACCCGGAATTTAATCGGGTACCCGCAAAATTTTCCTGCCGTCGACGATGAGCCTCGGTGAGTCAACGGTGGACGGTGATGATTTTTATCTGAGTCCTAAATATATAAAAGATTTGTATAAATTATTTTTGAAATGTAATTAAGTATTTGTGTTACGAGTTGTGTCGAGTCGCGAATTATGAATTGTGATTTGTTGGGAATTGGACGTCGATTATAATTTGATGGGTAGTCCTATAAATAGAGGAGTCGTTGTTCAAATTTTCTGAAAATTATTTTAAATACCAAAATACAAGTCGAGCATATACATTTATAAATAAATACTAAATGAACCCTGATTGTTACGTGTATTATATTAATACGTATAAGTACGAGTTTGGAATTGCTATCATTCGGGTAAAGTGTTTAGCGATCATATGTCAAGCATAACTGATCGTCTAACCTAGGATATTTCGATTCTGTAGGTTCCAGTCGAAGGACTCGAAAGTTAAAGTCTGTTTAAAGTTGATCCAGTGTTAGTTGAAAAGCTTCGCAAGGCAAGTACCCCTGAATAAATCTTTTACAGTTCAATATATATGAATGATTGTTGATTTAATTTACGTAGAGGAACCGAACGTTTTAAGTTACGTATCCCCTGTATTAGAAAATATTCATTATATTATGTTTTGGGAAAAAGTAACTTCTGAAAATGCCCATCTTTAAATTATGAATAAAATTGGAAAGTGTGTTGTGATATAATTGTTTTAAAAGAGATAGGTCTAAGTAGTTTTGGAAACTGGATAAAACGGATCAGGCCCAGCGGGTTTGCGTAAGAGGCTAAGTCGATTGTGTGCCCTATTTGAACCGCTTAGTCCAGCGTGACAGAGACCTAGCTAGTCTCTGAGTTCTGAAACAGGTTTGTGGTGGGATAGACTAATCAGCTGTCCCTAGGATTCGTCCAATATATATCTGATTTTGGTTTTGTGGTTCCCGTAAAGGAACAGGTGACTTTGTGGTTCCTGTAATGGAACAGTGGATTTAGAAACGAAAATAGCATGCTAAAATTGGACTCTGGTATTCATACAACACACAACTAATGATACGTTTTACAGTGCATGCTAGTTGTTGATATCCAGTTTATACCTGTTTTACTTGTTTTACTTGTTTTTTTAAACGAGTTATGATTTATGTTCCTATAACTGTTTTTATAAACTGCTTTACTTGTTATTCATATAGTGGTACTGTTGAGCAATTGATTGCTCACCCTTGCAGCTTGTTTTATATATATATTGCATATGCCTAGAAGACCTATTAGACCTTGGTAGAACAGAGTCTCAGCCCCTTCCGGTCCCGGCTTCTCTGAGGTAGTTTGTATCAGACTATGAGGTCTGATGAGTTGCTGTAATAAGTTAGAGTGTCAGGCTTGTTGAATAAGTTAATTATAGTTTTGTAACCTAAATAATACTTGAACTTGGATCGGATCAGGGTTTTGGGGTCGTGTTGGTATAATAATGTTAAAGTTGTAGTTTATACTTATGTTGTGTTATATTTTAGTGATGTCAGCTCCTGACCCCGGGGTTGAAACCGTCACAATTGGTATCAGAGCCACAGGTTCAAGTCCATGATTTAGGTTAGAAAGTGAGTCAAAAAGGTATATAAATTGTGTCCTAAGGTGCGAGTCAGCAACTCATTTAGAGGAGCTAACCTAAGAGTCAGTCGAGGGTTCCGAAGGCATTACCCTGGCATCTATTGATATTTCGATAGAACTGCCTCAACCTTATTGTGTCTTTCCAGTATATGTATATTGTTTACAGTGGCCCATAGTGATATCCAGTTCTCCATCCAGGGAGAAAAGATCTGATTCAGACACTTCAGACTCAGAGAGGACCCTAGACGTTGTAGCTGAGGAGACTCATTTCCCTCCCCTACCAGTGCTTCCGTTTGGGTCGAGAGATATATTTGGACCTAGTGCCCGTCCTCATTGGGTACAGAGATCAGTATCTGCAGTTAGGGATTTTCCACCGGGTTGCGGACCTAGCTCTTCTTTCTCTAGACCTCCAGTCCCTCCATCTGCTCCTACAGGTACCTCATCCCCGATTCCATATCATGTTCACCGGGCGGTGAACAGATCTTTTATTAGAGAGCAGAGCCCGGAGCTGGCCGCGCATCTTGATCGAGTACCAGTTAGACCCTTTCAGGGAATCCCTATCCCCTCACCCGATATCCAGGCCAGAGTGAGGACTTTGACTCAGACTGCTGTTGAGAGAGCTAGGTTTATTGACCCTTTTATTAGTTCTGAGTTTAGGGTCATTCAGTACCAGGACTTGGTTAACTGGTTGGTGTTCGAGTTAGGCACTAGTGGTGGCAGTTGCAGTGGTTAGAGCGGAGTTGCAGTAGTGATAGATAGAGCTCAGAGTTGGTTCATCAGCAGTTCTGTAGTTATTTTATATGTACATTATGTTATTGTAGCATGTATTAGGCGGATGCTGTTATGACAGCCAATTTTGTTGTGTACTCAGTTTTATTATCAGCATTGTAATGTAGCTATTTAGTTGGATATTTGCACTGTTGTTGTATTGTAGTTCCTTTATATAAAAGCCATTGTCTGGTTTTTATAGAACTTTTGCACTGTTATTATTGTTGTTACTGTTATTGTTGTATTTGTTGCTGGTTTTTTTAAATTTAGCTATGGATCGTGGGTGGACCCCTAGTAAAAAGGATACGAATATTTTTTTATGGCAGCGTTCTCCTGATGCATAAAAATGTTTCTAATCGGGGGCATAATTTATATATTAAACTTTTTATTGTGTTTCAGGAAAATGCCGCCCAAGAAGAATATTCCGTCCAATTCCTCGAGTAGAGACTCTATTGGGGGCCCAGCTATGGGTGAATTGCTAGATTTGTTGCGCCAACAGTCTAATCAGATGCTCATCAACAAGAACAATTCCAGCAGCAGCAACAGCAATTTCTGTAACACCAGCAACAATAGCAGCAATTTATACAATAACAACACCAACAAATCCAACAACAACAGCTGCAACTTCAGCAGCAACACCAGCAAAGAGAGTTGAACCAAACCGTTAGTTTCAAATCCTTTCAGTCTATCAAACCCTAAGAGTTTAATGGCGAAGTAGACCCGATTACCGCTAGAGTTTGGCTTGAGGAAATGGAGAAGGCTTTTACCCTCATTCAAGTAAATAATGATTCCAAAATGGAGTATGTGAGTTATTTTCTTAAGGATGAAGCGAATTATTGGTGGGAATCCACTCATGCTCTGGAAGAAGAAGGTCTTGTATCTTGGACCAGGTTTACAGAATTATTCTTGAAGAAGTATTTTTCGGATTATCTACGGAATCAGTTGGAAGTTGAGTTTCTGGAATTGAAACAAGGTGAAATGAGTGTGTCAGAATATGAGGCCAAGTTCACGGAATTGGCCCGATTAGCTCCTTTATATGTGAGTACGGAGATTCGGAAAGCAAGAAGGTTTCAACAAGGATTGAAGCCTGAAGTTCGTAATGGAGTTGTGGCATTGCAACTCAAGACATACCCTTCCGTAGTTCAGGCCTCCCTAGTAATTGAGAGTGATCAGAATTTAGTCATTAAGGAAAAGGGCGATAAGAAGAGGAAGTCCGAAAGCGTTATTGAAAAGGAGGATAAAGAAGAATCTAGTCAGAAGTTCCCGAGGTGGTTTGGCCGAAATAGGAACAAGAGATTCAGAAGATAAGGTTTTCCCCAGGTAAGGCCAAGTGCCACCTCAGTTGCTTCTACCCAGCCCATTCAAACAAGCTAGTGGTGGATTGTAAGTCGTGTGGCAAGAGGCACAGTGGCCGATGCAGAAAGGACTTCCAATGTTTCAAATGTGATCAGAAAGGCCATTACGCGTCGGAGTGCAGTTCAGGGAATCCCGGAATCACTTGCTTTAAGTGTGGTAAAGTTGGACATATTTCCAAAAATTCTAAGGTCGCTACTAAAGGCAACGTAGGAGGTAGTGCATCCTAAGGACCGGCAACCAGCACAGCTAGAGCTAGAACCTTCAAGATGACCAAAAGATCCAATGCTCAGGACTCGGATGTAGTTGCAGGTACACTTTCTCTTAATTTTGTACATGTTAAAGTTTTGTTTGATTCAGGAGCGTCTAAGTCCTTTATATCAAAAGAATGTGTGAATAAAATGAATTTAATGTTGGAAGACTTAGCTGAGCCCTTGACCATAGAATGGCCAATCATGATAAAGTTTTAGTGGGCCAATTTTATCCTAAGTGTCAACTAGAAATCCATGGGCATTCCTTTTTGGTGGACTTAATACCCTTCGAGATTGGAGAGTTTGATGTGATTCTAGGAATGGATTGGTTATCCCAACATAAGTCAAATATTGATTGTAAGAAAAAGAAGATTGTGATGTATAAGGAAAATGATGTCAGGATAAATTATCAAGGACAGAAGTAAAAAAAGAAATTTCTCTCGATACTGAAGGCAAAGAAACTGTTGAGACAAGGATGCGAAGCCTACTTAGCCCATAATGTAGACATCGAGAAAGAGGCACCTAACCCATGGCGAGATTCCAATAGTAAGGGAATTTCCGGATGTTTTTCCAGATGAGTTGCCAGGATTGCCACCAGATCATGAAATCAAGTTTTCTATTGATCTAATTCCTGGAGTAGAACCAGTTTCAAAGGCTCCCTATCGTATGGCCCCAGTGGAAATGAAGGAACTATTTAAGCAACTTCAGGAACTTCTGGATAAGGGAGTAGTTAGGCCAAGTGTATCCCCGTGGGGCGCACCAATGTTATTTGTAAAAAAGAAATACGGAAGCATGAGATTGTGTATTGATTATTGGGAATAAAATAAGTTAACCATCAAGAATAAGTATCCCCTACCCCAAATTGTTGACTTGTTTGACCAGCTTAAAGGAGCGTGTTGTTTCTCAAAAATTGATTTAAGATCGGGCTATCATCAGCTGAAGATCAAGCCTGAGGACATACCAAAGACCGCATTTAGAACCAAATATGGACACTATGAGTTCTTGGTGATGTCATTTGGATTGACCAATGCACCAACTGCTTTCATGGATTTAATGAACCGGGTGTACAAGGAGTACTTGAATAAGTTTGTTATTATATTTATTGATGACATCCTCATCTATTCGAAGACTAAAGATGACCATGCCAAACATTTTAGGATTACCTTGCAAAGGCTGAGAGAGAAGCAGTTGTACGCTAAGTTTTCAAAATGTGAATTTTGGTTGGATGAAGTTCAGTTTTTGGGTCATATAGTGGGTAAGGATGGTATCAAAGTGGATCCCATAAAGATTGAAGCTGTATCCAGATGGGAACAATCAAAGACCCTGACAGAAGTTAGAAGTTTTCTTGGACTAGCAGGTTACTACCGGAGATTTGTAAAAGACTTTGACAATATTGTGACTCCATTGACTAAGCTGACCAGGAAGAATGAAAAGTTTTTTTGGACTGAGAAATGTGAAGAGAGTTTCCAGGAGTTGAAGAAGAGATTAGTGACATCACCAGTGCTAACATTTCCAAATGAAACGGGGAATTTCGTGATCTACAGTGATGCTTCTTTAAAAGGTTTATGTTGTGTGTTAATGCAACATGATAAAGTTATTGATAATGCGTCCAGACAGTTAAAACCCCATGAGCAGAAGTTGTGGAGACACTACTTGTACAGAGAAAAGTGTGAAATCTATATAGACCATAAAAATTTAAAGTATATATTCACCTAGAAGGACTTAAATATGAGATAATGAAGATGGTTGGATCTGATCAAGGATTACGATTGCTCTATTAACTATCATCCGGGCAAAGCCAATGTGATAGCAAATGTCTTGAGCAGGAAGGAAAGATTGAATATGATGAAAGTTTCTAAGGAACTAGCAAAGGAATTGAAAAAGCTGGAAATTGATGTACGAGTGCCAGAAGGTAATAAGGAGCAATTGTATCAAATCACTTTTCATCCAGAATTGATGAAAAGAATTAGAAAGAGTCAAGAGGAAGTTATGAATAAAGGATTGGACAGTTTGACTGGGGAAGAAGTTTGTACTCAAAAGGATAGCAAATGTATGTTTAGGTTTTCTTCAAGAGATCCCCAATGTGACTGAATTGAAGAATAAAATTTTGTGAGAAGCTCATAATTCTAGGTTTTCTATTCACCCAGGAAGTAACAAGATGTATCAAGATTTAAAGAAGAACTTCTGGTGGTCAGGAATGAAGAAGGAAATTACAAATTGGGTTAGTAAATGTCACGTGTGCCAGACCGTGAAACCCGAACATCAAAGGCCAAGTGGATTGTTACAACCCTTGGAGATTCCCCAATGGAAATTGGAAGAGATTGCGATGGATTTCGTAGTAGGATTGCCAAGGACCAAAGCAAATCACGACGCTATTTGGGTAATTATCGACATATTGACCAAGTCCACAAATTTTTTCCCGATCAACGAAAGATACTCTCTGGAAAAGCTAGTTAAATTGTTTCTGGATGAAATAGTAACCAAGCATGGAGTTCATGTGTCCATTATCTTAGATCGAGACCCAAGATTTAATTTAAGGTTTTGGACCAAGTTTCAAGAATGTCTAGGAACCAAGATAAATATGAGTACCGCCTATCATCCTCAGACATACGGTCAGAGTGAGAGAACCATCCAGACGATAGAAGATATGTTAAGAGTTTGTGCTTTAGATTTTAAGGGAAACTGGGATGAACATTTACCTTTAATTGAATTCTCGTACAATGATAGTTATCATGCCAGCATTGGAATGCCGCCTTATGAAGCCCTGTATGGACGCAAGTGTAGATCACCATTGTATTGGGATGAAGTAGGAGAAAAGAAAGTGCTAGGACTTGAGCTAGTACAACAGACCAAAGATGCAGTGGTATTGATTCGGAAAAGGTTGGAAGCAGCTCAGGATAGACAAAGAATGAATGTCGATTTACATCGAAAGGACATAAACTTCGAAGTAGGGTCACTGGTATTGTTGAAAGTATCACCTTGGAAAGGGTTAGTTCAATTTGGACAGAAAGGTAAGCTCAGCCCAAGGTACATAGGACCATTTGAAGTTTTAAAGGGAATAGGAAAGGTTGCTTATGAGGTAGCGTTGTTGCCGCAGTTGCAGGATATTCATAGTGTGTTCCACGTATCAATGTTGAAGCCATACATTCCTGATTCGAATCAAGTTATAAAGTATGAACCAATCGAGCTTCAACCAGATTAGTCCTATGTAGAGCAACCAATCCAGATCCTAGATCGTAAAGAGCGAGTCCTTAGAAATAAGTCTATCCTTATAGTTAAAGTACTTTGGAGAAAATCTCGAGTAGAAGAGTCTACTTGGGAGTTAGAGTCATAAATGCTTGACAAATATTCTCACTTGTTTAATTAGTTAAGATTCTGAGGATATGATCTTTTTAAGGGGGGAAGGATATAACGACTCATATATTTTTGTATTATTTCAATGTATAATTATTGAATAAATAATTAAATAAAATATGTGTATCAGTCCTGTCAGCCGTGTGCTCTTTTGTTATTGTTTATATGTGGTCACTGGTTTACAGGGAATATTTGTATAATTAATTATTGAGCCGTACTGTTTCCGTTTCACTTTTAAAAGTGGTTTTATGGCAGAATTATTTTCATAAATATCTGGATTGCCATTAAAATTGTTTTTATGGTCTTATTTCAATAATTATTTTTTGGGATTTTATAAAATTTGGAAACCAATATTTCATTGATTATTTATCCTTAAATGGTTTTCTGATTGCATTTAATGTTAAATTTTATATTAAATTCAGAAATGCTTTGAAAATTATGAAACTCATATCTTATGAAGTTTATAATATTTTGGGAATTTTAAAATTATTTCAGAAGATTTTAGGATTAAATTCACCTGCACGTTTGTTCGTTAAATCATAAAATGCGGGTGCGAGTTGCATTTCAAAAATAGTTTAAAAATTATGAAAATTTAATTTTATTAATTTTTAATTATTCTTAGAATTTTAAGGCTAGCTTGGTAATTTTCGGGTTATTTTCGCCCGCAAATTTATTCGTTAAAAATCAAAATTTGGGACAAACTAGGCTGTAAAAAAACACGTATTTATCCCTTTAGCAATGTGGCAGTCTTTCAGCACTTGCGTTTCTATGTGTTAGCACCTCACAAAACAAAAGAAAAAAAAATAAAAAATTCCCACACCCATCCCCCAAACCTGTGCACTCCCTCACCTCTCTTCGTCAATCTCTATCTCTCGTCTCTCTTTTCTCGATCTCCTGCTCTCTCTCACACTCCCTTAATTCCTCCATTATTCCCCTTTGTTCTACTCCCCTTCTTTTTCCTTCCCGTTCTATTTTTCTCCTGTTCTTCTTCCCCGGTTTTTGCCTATTTCCCGGCGATTCTGCTGCCGCCTTGGTAATTTTGCGGCCGTCGTCCCTTTTTCCGATTGTTGACCTCAGTTGCGTTCTAGTTGGGTGCATATATATATATATATTCTTGTGTGTGTATATATGCATGTGTTTGTGTGTGCAATTTGTGTGCGTGTATGTTCAACCGTGTGTGTGTGCGTGTGTTAATGTGTGTGTATTGTGCGCGAGACACGCGTGGGGTGTGGTGGTGATGCTTCTGTATTTCTGTGGTTCGGTTACTATTGATATTATAATTTGGAATTTTGGAATTTTATAGGGAATAATTGACTGATTTCGTGAAATAAATTATTCGTGCGAGAAATGATTTTTAAAATAATCGGTTTAATTTTCGCGTTGGAAACCCGGAATTTAATCGGGTACCCGCAAAATTTCGCCGCCATCGACGATGAGCCTCGGCGAGTCGACGGTGGACGGTGATGATTTTTATCTGAGTCTTAAATATGTAAAAGATTCGTATAAATTATTTTTGAAACGTAATTAAGTATTTGTGTTACGATTTGTGTCGAGTCGTGAATTATGAATTATTATTTGTTGGGAATTGGACGTCGATTATGTTTCGATGGGTAGTCCTATAAATAGAGGAGTCGCTGTTCAAATTTTCTAAAAATTATTTTATATACGAAAATACAAGCCGAGTGTATACATTTGTAAATAAATACTAAATGAATCCTAATTGTTACGTGTATTATATTAATATGTATAAGTACGAGTCTGTAATTGCGAACGTTCGGGTAAAGTGTTTAGCGATGATATGTCAAGCATAACTGGTCGTCTAACCTAGGATATTTCAATTCTGTAGGTTCCAGTCGAAGGACTCGAAAGTTAAAGTCAGTTTAAAGTCGAGCTAGTGTTAGTTGAAAAGCTTCGCAAGGCAAGTACCCCTGAACAAATCTTTTATAGTTCAATATATATGAATGATTGTTGATTTAATTTACGTTGAGGAACAGAACGTTTTAAGTTACGTATCCCCTGTATTAGAAAATATTCGTTATATTATGTTTTAGGGAAAAGTAACTTCTGAAAATGCCTATCTTTAAATTGTGAATAAAATTGGAAAGGTTTTGGAAAGTGTGCTGTGATATAATTGTTTTAAAAGAGATAGGTCTAAGTGGTTTTGGAAACTGGATAAAAAGGATCAGGCCCAGTGGCCCAACGGGTTTGCATAAGAGGCTAAGTCGGTTGTGCGCCCTATTTAAACCGCTTAGTCCAGCGTGACAGAGACCTAGCTAGTCTCTGAGTTCCGGAACAGGTTTGTGGTGGGATAGACTAATCAGCTGTTCCTATGATTCGTCCAATATACATCTGATTTTGGTTTTGTGGTTCCCATAACGGAACAGGTGACTTTGTGGTTCCTATAATGGAACAGTGGATATGGAAATGAAAATAGCATGTTAAAATTGGACTATGGTATTCACACAGCACACAACTAATTATACATTTCACAGAGCATGCTAGTTGTTGATATCCAGTTTATACCTGTTTTACTTGTTTTTGTATTGAGTTATGATTTCTGTTCTTATAACTGGTTTTATAAACTGCTTTACTTGTTATTCATATAGTGATACTGTTGAGCAATTGATTGTTCACCCTTGCAGCTTGTTTTGTATATATATATATATATATATATATATTGCAGATGTCTAGAAGACCTATCAGACCTTGGCAGAATAGAGTCTCAACCCCATCCGGTCCCGGCTCCTCTGAGGTAGTTTGTATCAGACCATGAGGTCTGATGAGTTGTTGTAATAAGTTAGAGTGTCAGGCTTGTTGAATAAGTTAATTGTAGTTATGTAACCTAAATAATATTTGAACCTGGATCGGATCATGGTTTTGGGGTCGTGTTGGTATAATAATGTTAAATTTGTAGTTGATATTTGTGTTGTGTTATATTTTAGTGAGGTCAGCTCCTGACCCCGGGGTTGAGACCGTCACACAAGGGTAGTCTGTCTGGTTAATATCCGGACAAGCATCATTCACGGTCCCAAGGGCCGTGTCCCAACCAATCCTGAAAAACCAGGGAAAAACTGAATTATCCCTCACCCGCATGGTCTGAGTGAACTTGTCTATGTCCAAGTAAACATCGATGATTTTATCTTTCTCAGCTTTAAGCTTCACCTACTCCGCATTGACCTTCTGCTTCCTCAAGGCCCTGTCGGATTTTTCCGAAGCCTTCTTCCAAGACTTGGCATGACGCACGGCTGTTTAGAAATGAGCGTTGGTCTGAAATAAGAAAAAGCGTGAGGCAAGGCAAGACAAGGTTTATACTTTAAAAGGGAAAAAGGAGATGGTTAAAATTAGAAAATGAAAAAGCATACCGAAGAAATGGACTGAGCTCCCATAAGCTTCACATGCTCCAAGTCCTGGCCGACCATGATGTTTGTGAAGTCCTTCGGAGTAATGGAATGATAGTTACAATCTCAAGCATGCTTCGTGGAACCAACCACGGTATCTCCTTGGCAAAAACCCCATAGAGGTTGAACTGAGCCCGTAGGAGGAGGGGAAAGAGTCGTTGTAGCTTCAGTACTCACGAAAGAGGCCTCCACCATAGGATCTTTGTGCTTCTTCAGGAAGCTAGGCTCAATAGCTTTACCACGAGGATCCAACCTTGCAAGTCGGGCCTTCTTCATCCTGGTTGTTTCCTCAACGACCGGCACAGTGGCGTTATTTATCCCCTAGGCCGCTGAAAGGGAAACAGAAACAAATAATAAGTTATGTTAATAATGTCTAAAAAAGGAAAACAAAGTAGAGAATGAAAAATACCATGTGACTGTAAAAAGTCCCACATGGATCAAGGAAAATTCCTCCAACAAAGTCCATCTGGGAGTATGACCCTCATTTTTAATAAGCTCCCTATATATGATATTTTTCTCTTCTTATAGGCGAATGGTCTTGGGCTGCCATCGCTAACTTTTCCAAAGGAAGATCTAAAAAGGGTGCCCCATTCACCGTTCTCCCACCTTAAATCAACAATACTATCCCTCAAATGCTGGTTGTTATCAGGAATGGAGGTATTGTTGAAAATTTGAGGGCATTTGGGCTTCTGCCTAATGTAAACCCAACCACAAGAGGATTGGGCACTGTTATAATATTGAAAGATTTTCCTAAAAATAGCTACGGAAAGGGGAAAACCCTGTCTAAGGCATAGGACCATAAAACATATGACATTTCTCCAAGCATTGGATGGAAGTTGACAAGGGTTAACTTGTAAGTCAGCTAATACCCTAGGAATAAACTCATGAAAAGGAAACATAGAACCGCAGAAAGGGCATCTGCATAAATGAAAAGAGTGTCGGGTTTTCAGTGGCATGTACGGTCGTCAGTGTCAACAGGAATTATCCTAAGAAGGGGAGAAAATTATAAGTTGTGTTAAGCTTTATTAATATCAGCTACGTTATACCATTTGTTACAATAATCAAAAGAATCTAAGTGGGCAGTAAATGGGTAGTCGTCTTTTTTAGAGTTGATCATTTCTATCAAAGACATATAAGAAGAACGAATATGAATTTCATTACCTCTCTTTGAAGCTGAGGCGATCTTAGCAGCTCTCTCGACACTCTTGTCCGCCATTAATGGAAGATGAGAGAAAAGCTTGAAGATGAGATTTTGAAGAAGAAGAAGAAGAAGATGAAGCCCTAGCTGGATTTTGATTACGAACCCGGCCGGAGAAGCCTTGCTCACTACCGGAAAACTTTAGAGATTTAAGGGGAAAACTGAGAGGAAGGAAAAGTTGGAAATGAGAAAGTGAGGTATGAGATTTCACTTCACCCCCACTCTTATATAGCCTCCTTAGTCGGTCGAAAGGCCGGTAAAAAAGAATATTAACCGGTTATAATCGGTAAAAAGCCCAGCCCAAAGGCTGGGGCCCAATTCCAGATATTTCCAGAATACTCTTAGGAAATAAAAATAAATAAAAAATAATTATGAAATTATGATCTGGAGAACTCCAGAACATTCTGGATAATTCAGTTAAAAAGGCCCCATCAAGAGGCCCAGATTGATAGGCCCAAATAAACAGGACAAGTTAAACAGGCCCAATCAGCAGCCCAGGTTAAGAGCCCATAGTTTAGAAGATTCCAGAAAAAGGAAAGGCCCAACAGGCCCAATTGGGAAATCTAGCATAAGAAAAGCCCAAAAAAAAGTGGACCATACAAGGCCTACAAATGAGCCCAATTAGGGTTGATTTTTAATGTTGAATTTCAGTTACACAAATCCTGACCTAATTTCGGTCAGGATTTCTGGTCGAAAAACCCGTGGTCGAAAAACCTACGAGCAGAGTAATCGGGACCTTAATTCGGTCAGGATATTAAGGCCAATAAAAATCCTGACCTAATTTTGGTCAGGATCCTGGTCAAAAGATTCCTGACCGAAAAACCCACGATCAGAGCATTTGGGACCTTAACCCGGTCAGAAAAAATTACAGGGAAAATCCTGAATAAAAATTATTCAGGATTTTAGTCGAAAATCTTGCCCCAAAGGCTCCAAGATCAGAAATAATGGAAGCGTAACTCGGTCAGAAAAATGACATGAATAAATCCTGACCGAAATTCGGTCAGGATCCTGAACGAAAATTCCTGACCTATAGTCCCACGACCAGAACTTATGGGGGGCATAATTCGACCAGGATTCTGGTCGAATAAGGAGCCCTGGTCAAAATTGATTAAAAAAAAGAGAAAAGAAAAAAGGAAAAAGGAAAAAGGAACATTCCTAAAAATTTAGAAAAATTCCTGGAAAATTAAGGAAAATTCCTGGAAAAACAAGAAAAAATCCGTAAAATCAAAGAAAAATCCAGAAAATCAAGGAAATCCCTGAAAATTCAGGGAAATTCCTGAAAATAAAGGAAAAAATCCTGAAAAATATCAGAAAATTTCTAAAAATAGGAATAAGGTAAGAAAATAAATAAAAATTCCAAAAATATCATGAAGCCTCGGATAAGGCTAACCGTTGTAAATGTGTAGGTCGCCCCACACTATACGTAAAAATAATATCCTGTATGGGAATAGATGAACTCAACTTCTGCAAAATTTTATACGATTTCTCAGAAGTTGGGGGACAAATGATAGGGAAATGAAATAAACCCTGATTGCGTAATTAATATCGCATTAATTATACCCGGTTTGGGCCACCAGTGAAGCCTATTTTAAAGGGGGCGCAAGACCCTGATTGGTCCTGCCGATTTGCACTCTCTAGCCATGTGTCCTGACTTCCCACAATTGAAGCATATAACTCCCGTCTTCTGAGCTTTACATTCATTTGCCAAATGGCCCTTCTGATTACACCGATAACATGTCATATAAATCTTGTTGCACACTCCTGGATGCTTCTTTCCACAATGCTTACATTTAACTCTTGGTGGCCTATTCTCCCTTGCTTAACCCTGATTATGTTGATATTCCCTTGGTTATCCTGCCTTTTGATCATCTCTCCTTTCCTTTGAGAATTCCCATTCTTGTGGAATTCAATCCTCTTCACATCCCTATCTTGCGGATTCTCGGATCTTAATCTATCTCCATGAAAAGATATCTTCCTTTTCTTGTTATCTCTATCCTTCCTAGATTGCACTCTCTTACTATCAATCAAAGCTGCTTAATGCACCACTCCTGCATAAGTACTAATCTCAAACATCAACACTCTATCTCGAATCCAATACTCAAGGCCCTGTTAAAACCTTTTGGCCTTCTCTTCCTCAGTATTCACATACTTCGTCACAAATCTCGATAACTCTGTAAACTTCTTCTTGTGTTCCAAGACAGACATACTGCCTTGCTTCAATTCCATAAATTTTATCTCCATTTGATTCTGCATATACTTAGGATAATACTTCTCCAAAAATAGTTCGTTGAATCACTCTCAAGCAATCATTTGAGTTTGCTCCAAAGATCGAACTGAATCCCACCAATAGATAACTTCACCTTTCATGAAATAACTAGCATATACCGTCTTCTGTTCTTCTCCTAGTTGAACTAACTCAAACGCTCATTCCATCTCTCTTATCCATGTGTTGGATACAACGGGGTCAGTGGTATCGTGAAAAGATGGAGGGTTCACATTCTGAAAAGTTTTAAAAGTCACAAATGGTTGAGGAGGTACTGGTGGATCTAGTTGATTTGGTGTTGATCATGATTCTATAGGATTCGAAATTGTTGTTATTGGAATTGTTGTTGAAGAGTTTGTTGTTGCTGAGCTATTGTGTTGGTTTGTTATTGTAGGTTTCCAATATTCAAAGGATATTGGGATCTGTTGGGGTTGTAGTAGAAATACTGGTTTGCTTCGTCTTTTTAGGTTGCATGATTCTGAAATAGAAGGTATAATAAAATAGTTGTGATTATTGCAAATATTTTAAAGTTAAGGTGTTACGAAGTTAATGTGATCACATGCATTCAGATTCTGATTATTAGAACTAAAGGTGATATACAGTTCTAGATATAGAAATGAAAGCGAAACCGAAACAAAACGATAGTGCATAATTATTAAAACAGGGTTCAGCTTACAACATAACCGAATAAGGTCTGAATTTAAAAGACAACATCATAGTTCTGAAAGGAGATAAGGAAACTATATAGTTCGAAAGATACACAACATAAAGGATAGCCAACTAGAAAGGAAATAGGAATCTGGCTCATAGTTTCGGCCTAATAGTTCTCCTTCTAAGTCTCCTCGTTATCATTTCGCGCTATTGGGATCTCCTCCCACTACTCCCCCTGAAGTACCTTGATGATGCCTTGGAGTTCATCTACTACCATCTGGATGGTATACTGGCTGTTGCGGTCGCGGTGTGCTGGCATATCCCCGAGCTTAGTGTTAACAAACCGCATCAAGGACTCAAGTCTCACGATCAACTGTGCCTTAGGTTCCTCTCTAAGTCGTGAATCATCCTGAAAAGCTACATCTAGTGGCTCCATAAGTCGGTCGTACTTCCCTTGGAGCCTATCGAACAGAAGCCTCAAGTCAGCATACACGGAGAAAGCAATAGTATCGGATGGCGCTGAGGACGAGGACGAATGCACCCTTTGCTAAAAAACAAAATATATATACACGAAGGGATTATTAGTGACTTACTCGAATAATATCTACATACACTCTCGTATTTCCTATACATACATATATATATATATATCCTGTAACCTGTTTGGACTATTTAGGGACTCTAAACCTTAGCTCTGATACCAAAACCCGTCACAACCCGAAAATATAACTAAAAGATAACAACTGATAAACATACTTATTACAAATGGCTGTTTACAACATAATTCAAGATCGCAAAGGTTCAGTGTTTGAACAGTCCAACACTAATAACTATTACAGCTTTTACATAAATACGGGTCCTCACACGAACGCTGGCTATACTACATGAGCTCTCACATACGCCTCAACATCTCTACTGGTAGACTTACGAGCAGTCTTCTTGAATCTAACCATACTTGCTAGCTGAAATGTCATGAAGAGGTGAGCTAAATGCTCAACAAGATATATAATGAGACAGAAATTAACAATATAGCAATTCATAATTCAAAGTTGTGGTAGATGGCATCATTATTCAAGTCAAAGCATTTTTAAAATCAATCATTGATAAAAATTATTTTATGACGCTACGGATTATAGTCGGTGATCAGCCGCGAAGTAATCCCGAACCTCGCTGGGTTCTAACAAATTTTAATTGAGATCCCTAGGCAACTTTTAAGCCTAATATAATAAGTGTGAAAGGGACTTGCATCTTAGTCCAATCTACTAATCTCAAGAAAACATTCTTTTGTTTGAAAATCTCTATTAAACAATTATCTTTTATAAAACTGATGCCAGCGGGAAGTTACGAAGATTCTAAACAAGGATACCAATTGTTCCAATTTCAAGGGATTCTAGGTAATAGAATTACAATTATAAATCAAGGGTTCGAAAGTAGGAACTAATCATGCATAATTCACAAGTTCAAGATCATAAGCATGATATCATAAGGCTCAATGACTAAGGAAGTTAGTATTAAAAGAAGTGTATCAATCATCAATAGGTTAAGGCAAAACAGTTGCATATGATAAATTAAAAGCATTGATAAGTATAAGCTTTCCATGTGAGATTGAAATTGAAATCATGAACGATAGGGTTGAGAGACTTGCATAAAATAGAAAAACTTGCAATGACCATAAGTTGGAAATAGAGTACTTGCATAATATAATGTTTGAAAAGGAAGGGGCATTTGCCTCTCCTAACGATATTAGTTAACACAAAAGCAACCTTGAGCTCCCTTACTAGACTTTAATGGAAAGAGTCTTTCCTCTATCTTCTTTTGAACCTATATATATAATATAACCTCATTACTAAAGGTTTTATACACAACTCGAAGGACTCTTATATACTACTCGACTCTATTATAAGTAGTCACATAGTAACATGACATATAGTTCACATAATTAGACGAGTATCGAATGATCTCAAGACACTCTACCATTGATCACTCGATCATTCCTATCTCTTATTCTTAATCACAAAACTCTGAAATTCCTAAGTACTATAAATCCTATTATCTAAATTATTCTTAGCACATTCTCTTCTAATGAACTTTTCCTATACTATACAATTCAAGTCACACATAGGACTCACCTAATTGAGCTCACAAACACCTCACACAAACCCGACCTTCCTGAGTGCACTATTCGCCACCCCCTTGTGTGCGTTGGTAAAAACGAACCTTTCTACTTGGTGCATTCACTCAATTCTAACTTTTCCTAACTCCTAACTCCTAAAAATATCTCCCAAACTTTTTTTGACAATAAGGCCTCACTTGGGCTTACCTATGGCTCCCTATGAAGTTGATACAATTTTACAGTTGTAACTTTGCAAACTGCACTGTTTTACCCAACTTAAAATCCCTTAATTTAACTCTAAGGTCGATTATAATGGCCTACTATCCTTCCATAGACTCCATTACATCTTTATCAATCAAGGCCCGTGATGTAATTACCCAAAACCAACCTAAATTGGACCCTAAACACACTAACTCCAAAATTGTCCCTGTTTTGGATTGCTCTCGGTTTTACACCAATGCACCTATCAAAACCAAAGCATTTCCTCAACCTATGGCTACTGGACTCAAGAGTATACTAAGCCCCAACATTATGGAGCTTGGGTCTCCTAGGTCCTCACAAATGCTCACTCAAAACACTCCAAACTTTCGACCAATCTAAACTCAAAACTCGAACTATGCTACCCTTAACTCCTTAATTCCATTCGACCTAAAACAATTTCACCACAAGGACCACCAAATATAAATCACAATCTCTCTTGTTCAACCTATTATCTACTGATGAGATCATTCCATACTATAAAAATCATAACAATCAATTGGTATAGAAACATAATTAAGCATGCATGACATTTAACCACATTTTTGAGCATACATGCATAAAACCAAACATAACTTTGACATATATTCATGTTATCATCTGAATAAACTCATTTAACATCTTATCATACCTTAATCTAGCAAAAAAATTCATTATTTATAGCATGCAAAACAATTCCAAGATTAAAACTTCACAAAATTGAACATATAGCCATGAAATCACATATACTCGAAAGTACTCTACTAACACCTTTAGTTCACATCCTAAAACTAACATGCAAGCATTTATATCATCATATATTAAGTAAAACATGGCATGAAAGGGTTTATTCTAACATCCAAGACTTAAAACTATAGAGATCATTGACATGCAAGAGCTTAAATCAAGATATATGTTTTGGGAACATGATTTCTACATTAAAACTTTGGATTATAAACAAGGCAACTAAAATTGGTTCCATTCGGCTCCTTAAAAAGCCATTTTCGAATGGTGAGTAGAAAAATGGTGGGAGTATGACCACTTCACCAACCATAACCTTCTCAAAAATAACATGTGTCATGGTTTGGACCTTAAATTAATAAGAACTAAGGCCTTTCACTTGAGTTTTTGGAATCATCTCTAAAATGTAACAATTAAACACTCAAAATTTCATGTAAAATATATATGAATGGGTTGAACAAGGATTGGAGAGTTGGATTACATAAGAATCTTGAGGAATTGAATGAAAAAGAGAGTGGATGGTGTGTGTGTGTTCGTCCGAGAGGGAGAGAAGAGAGGGGAGGGAGAGAAAAGAGAGTGAGTTGATTGAGTGGTGTGATCACAAATGATTTCTTTTAAAAACTTGGTGAGTTTTATATGTTAGTTTAGTAGTGGGGTTGAAAAATACTTGGTTACCCTTACACTATACTAGCCAAACTATGCATGCAAGGCTAGTCTAGTAATTTGGCTAGTGGAAATGGTGTTAGTGGGGTTGTAAATGACATTAGTGACCCTCTCTCCTTTTGAATGATCAAATGAATGCAAGGGAAATTTAGTAATCAATAAATTTTTATTCACATTTCCAAATATCATTTAAAAGAATGACTTTTATAAATAAAAATATAATTTTATAAATTACAAGAATTATGCCTTAAAATAGCTAGGAATTTTAGAAATTTTATGAGATCACTTTTATAATTTTAAAGAAAATATATATTTGAAAAGTAATTCTCATCAACTAATAATATTTTGACAATCATAAACAAAAATTCCAGATAAAACACTTCGCTTATCGATTCATAATATTTTGCTACACTTGGTCACATAAACATTTAATTGTCACATATTCATGCAAGTTTATAATAATTACACACAAATATCTAAATACAACTCAACTCTGAATAACTAAATACCGGTTGTAACATGTTAATATTAAAAAAATTATTCATAGCCTATGGAAATACAGTATTGTGTGTTGCCATGCTCAACATCTTATTGAGCTATGGCAACATAATATAATGACTTTGGTAACCCCCTTAATATGGATGTCGTGATAGGGTGAAAATTTTGTATCCATAGTAACATATGCTAAGGTAACACCTATGCTGAAATATTAATATAGGCTATCTATGGCGTAGTGGCTACAGTGTCTTAACCAAGGTATTTATTGCAATAAAGAAAGACTTTGTATAATGACTCGTATATTTTGTATTATTTAAAAGTGTAATTGTTAAATAATTAATTATATAAAATATATGTATTTGTTATGATAGTTATGTGTTTTTTATTATTATTTATGTGTGATTGTTGGTGTATAAGGATTATTTGTGTAATTAACTATTGAGATGTATTGATTTGTTTTCGCTCTTAAAAGTGGATTTATTGCAAATTTATTTTCATAAATAATTGGATTGTTTCTAAAATTGTTTTTGTAGCTTTATAATTTCAATAAATATTTTTGGAATTTTATAAATTTAGAAATCAATATTTTATTAATTATTTATCTTTAAATGATTTTCTGATTACATTTATTTGTAAATTCAGTATTTAATTCCAGGATGCTTTAAAAATTATGAAACTCATATTTTATGAAGTTTATAATATTTTGAGAATTTTAAAATTATTTTGCAAATTTTTGGGATTAAATTCACCCGCACGTTTGTTCGTTAAATCGTTAAATGAGGGTATAAGTTGCGTTTCAAAAATGGTTTAAAAATTTCGAATTTTTCTTATTTTATTAATATTTTATTATTCTGATAATTTTTAAACTTATTTGGTAATTTTTCGATTCTTTTTCAACGGCAGCTTTGCTCGATAAATTGCATAGTGTGAGATAAAATTCGGTCCCGGGAATTCCAGGAACACGTGTCAAAACTTTATAAACAGGGATTAACACATATCCCTTTTGTTTTGCTGCGTGGCTGCCTTGGACAATTCTAGCAAATTGATTTTTTTTGTTTCTAATCTATATCCTTTACTCTCTCTCTTTATTTCCTGCTATCTCTCTCGCTCTATATCTCTTGTTCTCCCTCTGCTTCTTCTTCTTTCTTTCCTTTTTCCCCGATTGCTCCGGTCGCTGTTGTTCTTCACTTTCCGGTGAGTTCACCGCCGGCTTTTTTCGGCCAGTTGTGCTCGATTGTTGTTTTATTCCTGAATTGTTATACGTATATATGTATATACATAAAGACAAGAAGGAAACCAAAAGAATTCTCCAAACTGATCTCCATGTCATCTCTCTTGCTCGTCATACAGAAGTTAACAGAAGAAAAATACCTTTGTGATAATTGGAGCAACTTCGTTCTCCATGCACTCTCTGGCTTTCCTTCTAATGGCTTGTTCCTCAGGAGTCAAAAGATCATCGAAGTGGTAGAAGTCAGAAACTGCAATTATTTGTTCGGTTGTGTTGTGTTGGTTGTTGGTGTTTGTTGCTTAGTTCAGTTAAATTTGAATTGATTTTTTTTTATTATTATTTTCAGCAGGAAATTTATACGAGTAATATTCATGAAATGAAATATATTTTCATGCGGGGAATAATTGTAATTAATCGGTGGAATTTTTGCGTTGGAAACCCCAAAATTTAATGGGGTACCCGCAAAATTTTGCCGCCGTCGATGATGAACTTGGTGAGTCGACGGTGGACGGTGATGATTTTTATCTAAGTCCTAAATTTATAAAACAATAAATTAGTTTTCAAACAAAAATTGTGGAATTGTGATTTGTTGGGAATTGACGTCGATTATGTTTTTACAGGTAGGCTTATAAACAAAGGAATCGCTGTCAAATTTTTTCTAAAAATTATTTTTAAATACGAAAAAGCGTACTATATGATATAAAACATTTTACCCTTATTTTGATTATTGATTCGTGATTATATGTATATATATTATATGAGTCAGGTTATCGGATTGGGTTATTTAGGTTCGAGAATATCAAGCATGTCGGTATAACTAATTAGGTTATTCTATTACTGTAGATCCTAGTCGAGTCTCGCAAGGACCGATGTCAACGTAAAAGCTACCTAGGGTTTCTACTAAAGCGTCGCAAGGCAAGTACCCTGACCATTCTTTTATGGCACAGTACATATGGATAAACTGTTATTTTATTCTCATACAGGAACGGAAACAATTTAAGTTACGTATCCCCTGTAGTTATAAATATTTGTTTTAAATCTATTTTGGGGAAAAGTAACTTCGAAAGGTACCTATCTCGAATGAAAATGATTTGTGAACCAGTTTTTACATGTGATTTTAAATGAACGGTTTTAAACTGAGATAGGTACAAGTGATTTGAAAACTGGATAAAACGATCAGATATTGGATACATAGGGGCTAGAGTGGCCTATTGAGGTTGCGTAAGAGGCTAACTCGGTTGCGCGCATTACATAACTGATTAGTCCAGTAGGTCAGAGACCTAGCTAGTCTCTGAGTTCCGGAACAGGTGTATGGGATGGCAGTTGGAGCCGTCTGGTGTTGATAGCCTGATCAGTTGTCTTCACACATCCATTACGTATCTGATTTGGCTTTGTGATTCCCATAAGGGAATTAGTGATTTATACAGTTGAATAACAAATGTGAATAACATGCTAAAATTGGACTCTGGTGTTTACATAGCACACAACTACATTTATTTTATAAAGAGCATGGTAGTCAGTGATATCCGGTTTCTTTTATTGATGTTTATTTACTGTGGTTCGAAATGATTACAGGTTACTGATTTTATATTGATTTACAGTTCTGTTCCTATAAATGTTACCTTACTATTTTTACTTTGATATTTATATGTTGGTACTACTGAGCGATTATATGCTCACCCTTACAACCTGTTATATATATATATATATATTACAGGTTACCTATCAGACCCGGGCAGAACAGAGTCTCATCCCCTTCCGGCCCTGGCTCCTCTGAGGTAGTTTGTATCAGACCATGTGCGATTTGATGAGTTGCTGAATAAGTTAGTGTGTTAGACTTTTTAATAAATGGTTTTTAATAGTGAGTAGCTTAAATCATACTTGAACCTGGATCGGATCTTGGTTTTGGGGTCGTGTTAATATAATAATAATAATCTTGTAGTTTATGTTTTATGGTTTGTTATGTTTGGTAACGTCAACTCCTGACCCCGGGGTTGAGGCCGTCACAGTTGGTATCAGAGCTACAGGTTCAAGTCCCGGATTTAGGTTAGGAATCGAGTCAAAAGGGGTATAGAAACTGTGTCCTAAGGTGTGGGTCAGCAACTCATTTAGAGGAGCAACCTAAGAGTGAGTCGAGAGTTCTGAAGGCGTTACCCTGGCATCTATTGATGTTTTGATAAAACTGCCTTAACCTTATTGTGTTTTTCCTGTATCTTATATTGTTGATAATGGCCCATAGTAATATCTAGTTCTCCATCCCGGGAGAACAGATCTGATTCAGACAGCTCAGACTCATAAAGGACCTTAGATGTTGTAGCTAAGGAGACTCATTTGCTTTTCCCACCAGTTCCTCAGTTTGTTCTGAGAGATATACACGGTAAAATAAATGTAAATGCTTGAGAGACTGGAAAATAAAAGAAAAAGTGGAAAGGTTCATTTTATAGATATAGGTATGACACCAGCTACAGGTGTCAGTGCTTGATACAAAAAGAGTCTACATCAGATCAGTCATACTGCTACTACTACTAGTCAAAACTAGCGGCTACACACATACAACCCAGTCATACTATACTATACTGCATCCATCTACATATATCACATATAATACAACATCCTGCTGTCAGCCAAACTCAAAATCCAGGTGGCACTGAGCCTAACTCCTGATGAAGTGCCTCTAACACTGCCTCTGTCAACCTCATCGCTCAGCAGTAAACTGCATCGGTGCGAACATCCTCCTGCTTTAAATCAGCAATCTCCTGGGAACCTGCTTTATATATCTGGAGGAGTCTCTCCCTCAATATATAGTCTGGCTGTAATGCCCTCACTGGTCCAAACTCTCGAGTCTCAAATAATCTGAGTATCTCTCTGCACTGGTCCTGCCACCTCTGCATCTCCTCCCTTAAACTCTCATACTGGTGGTAGGGTACCATACGGGGCTCACGAATATCTGTCTGAGAATCTCTGGTAGGTAATGGCACTGGTTACTCAACAATCTCATCCATAAACTCAGGCTGAGGAAACTGATATATCCCAGGCACAGGGGCATAGATGGCTAGCGGTGCTGGAAATAGGACGGGATGAGCTGGTGGCTCAAACATCTGTGAATTTGGCTGTGGCTGTGGGATCTCGGGATGCTCTGCTGGAACCTGAGGATCTAACTCCTCCCACTGAGGCAAATCATCCATATCAGGAATATCAAATACCGGAAACTCTAGTGGTGGTAGCTCAGGTATCTAAGGCTCGAAGTAAGGAAAATAGTCAATGAAGTCAAGTACCTCTAGCGCTGGCAACTGGTCCGGTGCTGATCCCTGAGGCAATGGTGGTGGTGGTGACAATGGCGGAAATGCATGTTCTGACCAAAGAGGCAATGCTGGATCTGATGTCATCCGCTCTGAAGATGAAGCTGAAGATGCTACCTAACAGAATAACCATAACACAAGAAAAGATCAAATCACATTCCTAAAACTCACAATTTCCTAATCTAAGAAACTAACAACCCTAATACCATTATTCCAATCTCATGTGATCCAGCATAAACGTTTGGTTCACCTACTTCCCAAAGTTTTTTCAAATAATCAATCAATGGTTATAAATAAATGTCGATGTTATTTCCCGGCTCATGTGGACTAGGAACTAAAACTGACAACATCATAAACTTCCTTTTCATGCATAACCACGGAGGAAGATTATACGTTACCAACACTACTGGCCAACAAGTATATCGATTGATTAACCCATTAATATGTGGGTTTATACCATCCGCTGATAAAGCCAAACTAATGTTCCTAGGTTCACTACCAAAGGTAGGCCACTGGTAAACGATATTCCTCCAAAAAGGAGAGTCGGCCGGATGTCGCATCTTGTCATCATTTATTCGCTGATTTGCATGCCAAGTCATAAGTTTAGCAGTAGAGGGAGATTTAAATAACCGTTTAAATCTTGGAATTATAGGAAAATACCACATGACCTTGGCTAGAATATTGACCCTAAGTTGGCCATTCTTCTGTACTTTCTAACGTGACAACTTGCAATGAGGACACTGAGAAGCATCAGAATATATGCCCCTATACAGTATACAATCATTGGGACACGAATGAAGTTTTATATAATCTAAGCTTAAATCAGATAAAGTTTTCTTCGCTTCATATGCGTTAGGAGGCAACACGTTATCTTTGGGAAGGATCGAGCCAACTAAAGAGAGCATCTCGGTAAAGGTAGAATCGCTAATACCAAACCTAGCTTTCCAGTTGTGCAATTTTAACATTGACTCTAACTTTGTGCACTCGCTTCCCTCAAACAACAGTTGTTCTGCATCATCAACAAACCTCTGAAATTCATATGAATCCTTATCATAATCACCCGAATTAAAAGCCGCTTCAAAAACTTCAACAGTTTCTGATACAACAAAGTGCTCTGTAGGTTGGTCTGAAGCAGGAGTGTACTACCTATAGATGACCTGGTACTCCTAGTAGATTTATCTTCATGCCAAATCCAATCAACATACCTCAAACTAAAACCATGATCGTAGATATATCCCCTTATGATTTTGGTTGATAAATTTTTAAAACTAACACATCGACCACATGGACAAAGAATTCTTTTAGGATCTTTACAATTTTCTTCAGCGAAAATCAAGAATTCTTCGAGGCCAATTTCAAATTCTAAAGAATCCCTATCTTTCGATATCCACGACTTATCCATAATTGAAAATGTATGACCAGCAACCTAGCAACCTAACCACCTGATGGTCATTTCAACATCAAAGATTAGAGTAAGTAGCAAACTTAGTTATATATCATTTATATTCATTATATACTCATAATTCTACTATACTATATTTCTTGCTTATTGGTTATAAATATTTATTTATTTTTAATAGATATATTATGTTTTATCCTCATATTATACAGCTAAAATACATAATTCATACTAAGAATTAGCGGTATATATTTATCACGAGTTATGCGTCGCTTAATTAATTCATACTAAACAAAACCAAGAAAGTCAGCGTATAACAACTAGCATAATCAAGACATGTGCACATATTCAAGCGCAAATTAATAACAAACATGCCCTTAAAAAATTGAAAGATTTTACACAAATAACAACTAGGACATTCATGACATCTCATCTCTTAAAAGAGAATGATACACCAAATCTGATACATAAACAACAATCCAAAGCAAATTTGACAGATCGGTTACTAGTGAATCCCTTCCTAAATAATGTATACATTAAAAAGAAAAAAAGCAAATGAATAGGAATTTATAACCTCCTTCTTGAAGTAAAATGTGCAGGCACTATCAAATTTTGAGACTTGATGAGATAATCTGCAAACGGACAAAATCAAATTTAAAAACATACTATTACTTAAAACTTTAAACGGATAAAAATTGGAAGATATCAACCAGAAAAGAAAAACACATGCAAATATCACTAATGTGTACACAAGAACACAAACCTAATTTATGTTTAAAAAAATGCAGATTTATATAGATATATACACATGCATATTTAAGACAACTCAAGGAAAAATAGAAAATTAGAGTACAAACCTTATGTGAAGCTCAATGGATCTCAAAACCTGTTCAAAAAAGGGAAAAACCCCATTAAAAATTATGAACAAACCTTATTGAACAAATTTAACCTAATCAAACAAACAAACCTAAATGAACAAACATACCTGTTCAGAAATTAGGGTTTCTCGTAGATGGAGTTTGATTAATTGAATGTATTCTTCAATTTGGGGTTTAATTAAAACCCTATGTACTTACAATCAACTGATATGGTGGGTGTGTGTGTGAGAGAGAGGGAGAGATGTAAGAGAGAGAGAGGGAGAGAAACATGGAGATGGAAGAGAGAGAAAGAGAACCAGATAGACTGCAGAGTGAGTAGAGAGAGAGAGAGAGAAAGAGAGAGCAGAGTGAGAGTGAGAGTGAGAGAGAGAGAGAGACGGGAAAAAAATTTGGTCCTAATTAGGGGGAAACAGGGTTTTTTTTGTTAGGGGGGAATATTTGGGAAATAAAGGGGGAAAGTTTCCGCGTATTTTTTTTAATTTGTTTAAGTTAACCATCGACAACGATTGTAAACTCCAACCGATGTCTAAAAAATAAAGACATCGGTTATATTAAAAACCGATGTCTAACTAACGTTTCTCATTTTTGAAAAATAACTATAGACAACGGTTAATTTGCTAGCCGATGTCTAATAAAAGAAGTAACATCGCTTAAAATTTATCCGATGTCGAAACTGTCTGTAACATCGGTCGTTTGAGCAACCGATGTCTAAGGACCGATGTCTATTGACAGAATTCTAGTAGTTTAAGAGCTAGAAGGTGACCTCACCGCTTAGATCCGATTTGCGCTTTTTACAACACTGGATAGAACTCATTTGGCCATGTAAAGTGACATTTTCACTTGAGTAGGCTTGTTATGATGGTATAAACATGTCATGTGGCTAACAAAGTCGGCCAACAACATACAAATATAATATAGGACAAACTATCATACTGCAATTTACTCTATATTTTAACTGAAAAAGATAATTGATCAGTTATTAATAATAATTCTAATATTATTATCCAGTTATTAAATAGACATGCTTGTTATATTTTCGAAAATGAGTTGTTTTAGTTGGAAAAATAGAAAAGATAATGTGTTTTAAGTAAAAAAGGTAATTTATATTTTAATAGAAATAGTTAATTGGATAGTTACTAATAATAATATTTATTAATAAATGTCCGCAAACTAAAAATATTAAACTAAAATTTTCAAAATTTCGTGTTTTATAAACTTTCGATGTTTCGATTTCTATAGCTTCTACGTAAGATGGATAGATGGTAAGTAATTCCACTTAAAGATGTCAAAAATGCCTTTTCCAATGAGATTTTAAGACTAAGACTGTCAATTAACAGAGTCGTTCGTAAATACAACTCGGGATCATCTTGCTTAAAGTGAAATCGATTCCGTTCATTTTTTAAACGAGTCGATCCTGAACATGAAAATGAACTTAGATGAGTAAACGAACCGAGTCGTTTGACTGTTTAGCTCGAACTCGGCTCATTTAGCTCAGAATCGACTCGGACTCATCTCAAATTCGGCTAAATCGACTTGACCAGGGTAAAGTATATATATATATATATATTACAAACAATAAATTATTCATAATCACTTTAAATATTTTTATTAGTATATTTTTCTCTTCATTTACTAATAATTTAATTATTTTTGAATTTTTTTTTATTTCTAAATTAAACACTTAATCTTTTTCATAAAAAACTATTAAATATTGTTATTACGATCTATTAGTCTTCAATTTTATACATTTTCAAAAACAACATTAAATAACTTGTAATTTACAACTATCAAATTTCTATAAAACATTGTAAAATTTTAACTTGATGAGTTAAAAAGTAATGTAAGTTTTCTAAAATCATGAATATTTTAATAATTTAAACTAAATGGAATATTTTCTTAAAACTCGACTTTGGATCTCGATTTTCCTTGTTAGCAGCAATTAATGAGATGAAGAGATCTGAAAGGAAAATAAAATGATATTGATTAAGAAACAAGTGTATAGTGTGGGTATATATACAATTATAAGATAAATACTAGATTTTGATCTCGATAACATGTAAAACAATAAATTATAATTTAAAATTGATGGAGTAAAAGAATATATGTAAAATTTTAGTGGACAACTCAAATTTGTTCGAACTCGGCTTAGCTTGATTGTTCGTAAGCAAATTTGTGTTCGGCTTATTCATTAACGTAATGATCTTGAACATCATTTTTTGTTCGGTTATTAATTTTAACTCGGCTTATTTAGAAAAAATTTAAACTCGAATCGGTTTGGACAAAACTAGTCTCTTCATTTATAATTGTAATTAAGAGCATAGTATACATAGAGATGTTCAAAAATTCCGAAACCTGAAATCCGATACGGAAAAAAACTCGAAAAGCCCGATCCGGAAAAAAACTCGAAAAGCCCGATCCGGAAAAAAACTCAGCCCGGTTCGGCCCGGCCTGCAGGCCTTAAATGGGCCTTTTTTTCTCGAAAATCTGGTCCGTCCCGAAGCCCGAAAAGCCCGGATTTAAAAAAGCCCGAATAAAAGCCCGGATCTAAAAAAGCCCGGATAAAAGCCCGATTAAAAAACTAAATTTTTTATATAAAATTTGAAAATATACAATACTTTTTAGGATTTTTAAAATATTATATTATATTATTAAAAATAATTAAGGTATATATGCTTATTTATATATTATATTAAAAATTAGTTATTTATTTCTGTGTCTAAACTACTCTATCTGATACAAGGGTGAGCAAAAATCCGACAAAATCGAAACCGAAAACCGCTAAAAAGCGATAAAAACCGAATCGTATAAATCCGAACCGAAACCGGACCCGAAAAATTTAAAATCGAAACCGATGGTGCGGTTCTGGTTATACCTTAAAACCAAACTGAAAAGAACCGAAACTGATCCGACTATTAAAATAAATTATATATTATTTTAAATTTAATAAATACATATATATTATTTTTAAATATAAGTTATAAAAGCAGAAGTTTTACCGCTGAACTCGCCTGTATAGAACACTTGTGCTTTTGTTGTACTCTACTGATAGAGATTAATAAATCCTGATTGTGTAAATTAAATATTATATTTGGGCTGCTAGGCCCAATAAGAAGATGTATGACATTCAGACCAAAAAGGTTAACACATTGATCAGCCCTGATGGACCAGATCAGGCCTGATGGACCAGATCAGGCCTGATGGAACAAAGAAGGCCCAAAAACCCTGAATATTAATTAATTTTGTAATTAATTAATAAGGGAAAAATCAGCTATTGAGAAGAGTCCCGATAAGGACATATATCATTGCAGATTAGCCTCTAAGGGACCTAGAAGGATAAGGAATCAGTTTCCTACTATTTAGGACTCCAAAGTTCATTCTAATTCTAAGACTTGGCTACCAAGTCTCCTATACCAAGTCCAATTCAAGGACCACCAACATCTATATAAGGGGCCTCACCCCACAGATCAGAACTACATTTTTTGACTTGATCCTTGGCACAGCAAGGTATGTAGGCATCTTGTAAGGCAGATTGAGTCACGAAACACAAGAGCAGTCAAATCGAGTCTCGAAGCTCACGTTCCTTAGTAATAAATACAGCAATTATATATCTTAGTTTTTTAATCCATAACATTTGGCGCCGTCTGTGGGAAAGCACAACAACAACCATGGCGAAAACACGGAGAACAGCTAGAGCCCTTGAAGGAGGAACACCAACGGGGACAACCCAAGTGATTTCGTCAACTGTGGAGGTACCTCTTCATTCGACTTATGCAGCCACACAAGGAGAAGCCCAGATAGGGGCAACTGAACCTTAGCCACAAGGGACAATTCCCTCGGCTACTCAAGGTACGAATCCCTAAGTTCAACAACTACATGAACCTGTGAATTCTAGACCCATTGGGTACGAGTATTCAACTATTGTGACTACTAACCCCCCTTATGGGATGCCCCTTTACCCCGAGGTTGGAGGAAGTGGACATGCTGGATGGAGTAAAGCACGGGTGCGATCTCCCCCTACATACGAGGTTTGGCTCCTATCCCTGAGGATCAGGAATTTTCTGGTCCTTACACTGAGAGAGACTCCGAATTTTCGGATGATGAAGTATCCCCAAGAAGGAGACGTGCTGGAAAAGAGCCGATGGCTGATGGTAGCCAACGTCCTAAGAGCACCCAAGGGACGAATCCCCAAGAAGTGCAGGAAAGGATCAGGGCTCACGAGGCTGAGATTCAAAGGCTGAGGCGCGACTTGGAGGCGCACTAGTCCACCAGACCCCCAGTACCTCCTAGGGGGAGAAATCCTCCTCCTTTCAGAGACCTGGATGGTCCAGTACAGAGAAGGGCTGTTGTCCCAAGGGCTGATCCAAGCAATCTTCTTCCCCTTGGAGATCCGGATGATCCTACTCCGCCCTTCACTGAAGAAATAATGAATGCCCATATCTCAAGGAAGTTCAAGATGCCAACTATCAAAGCTTATGATGGCACAGGAGATCCCGTTAATCATGTTAGGACATTCTCTAATGCACTGCTGCTGCAGCCCGTGAATGATGCTATTAAGTGTCAGGCCTTTTCTCAAACCCTGTCGGGTATGGCTCAAAGGTGGTATAGTCGTTTGCCTCCGAACTCTATTGGGTCATTCAGAGAATTAAGTCAGGCTTTTATTAAGCAATTCATCAGCGGGAAAGTACATGAGAAAAGTTCAGAATCTCTTATGAGCATTGTGTTGGGAACAAAGAAATCCTTGAGAGACTACCTGAATTATTTCACAAAGGAGGCTTTAAAAGTCCCAGACCTTGATGATAAGGTAGCCATGATAGCACTGTAACAAGGAACTAGGGATGAGTTTTTCAAGATGTCCTTAGCCAAACGCCCCCCTGAAAGCATGTTGCAGCTCCAGGATAGGGTAGGGAAGTACATCAAGGTGGAAGAGAGCATGAGGAAGACCGTAGTGAGTAATGAGCCCACTGGAGGCAAGATGCGGAAAACTGATGTGGAGTATATCGCTAAGGACAAGTATCCTAGAACCGAGCAAAACCCTGATTCAGCCCCCAAGAAGGGAGGACCAGGGCAAAAGTTCACTGAATACGCTAAGCCGAATGCTCCAAGAAGCCAGATCTTGATGGAGATCGAGAAAGATCGAGATATTCGTTGGCCTAAGCCCTTAAAGGCTGATCCTGCCAAGCAAGATAAGAGCAACTATTGTAGATTTCATAAAGATGTTGGTCATGACACCGATGAGTGTAGACAGCTGAAAGATGAAATTGAGTTCCTCATTCGAAAAGGAAGATTGAACAAATACACTGGAGAAGGTGGGGATAGGAATAACAATGGAAGGAATAACTTTGAAGATCGTATGAGGGACCAAGACGATCAGGGGCGGAATCCCCAGCCTAGAGGACCGGTTATAAACGCAATTTTTGGAGGGCCGCGACCTCGAGGGCCTGTGATAAACACAATCTTTGGAGGACCAACTACTGCTGGATTATCCAGGAACTCCAGAAAAGCATATACTAGAGAGGTTATGCATATTGTTGGAGAAGCCCCGAAGAGGGCCAGGACAGAAGTAACATTGGCTTTTGATGATTCTGACCTAGAGGGTGTGAAATTCCCTCATGACGACCCGCTGGTCATAACACCGATAATAGGAAATAGCCCGGTCAAGAGGGTCCTTGTGGATAATGGTGCTTCAGTGGATATCTTGCTCCATGATGCCTTTCTAAGGATGGGATATAACGACTCCCAATTGACCCCAACCGACATGCCGATATATGGATTTGCGGGAGTGGAGTGTCCCGTGGAAGGGATAATCAAGTTGCCAACCACCATGGGTCAGGAACCAAGGCAAGCAATGCAGATGTTGGACTTCGTGGTGGTAAAGGCTAGTTCAACTTATAATTCTATCATGGGGAGGACAGGGATACATGCCTTCAAGGCAGTCCCTTCTTCCTACCATTCAGTTATGAAGTTTCCCACCCGGAATGGGATTGGAGAAGAGAGAGGAGTTCAAAAAATGGCTAGAAGCTGTTATGTAGCCTCTTTAAGGGCAGATGGAGTTGGGGGGCAGGTTCTTCCTATTGAAGATATGGATATCCGAGAAAATGATGAGAAAAGAGAAAAGCCAGCAGAAGGCTTGGCCTCGATTTCTTTAGCCCCCGAGAATCCTGAGAGGGTGAATTTCATTGGAGTCACACTCGAGGAGCCCCTTAGAGGGAAGTTGGTGAGATTTTTGCAAGAAAATAGTGATGTATTTGCAAGGTCAGCAGGTGATATGCCAGGCATAGACCCAGAACTGATTACCAACAAGTTGAATGTGGACCCAAATCGGAAGACGGTGAAGCAAAAGAAAAGAAACTTTGCCCCGGAAAGACAAGAAGCTATAAAATAGGAGGTTGAGAAGCTCTTAGAAGCTGGTTTCATTGAAGAGATACAGTTTCCTGAATGGTTAGCAAACCCTGTAATGGTGAAGAAGGCCAATGGAAAATGGAGGATGTATATAGACTTCACTGATCTGAATGATGCATGCCCTAAGGACTGTTTTCCGTTGCCAAGGATTGATATTTAGATAGATGCCACTGCTGGGCATGAGATGCTAAGCTTCATGGATAGATTTAGTGAATACAATCAGATTAAGATGCACAAGGATGACATTCCAAAGGTATCATTCATCACTGACTTTGGTGTTTATTGTTATCTTGTTATGACATTTGGTCTTAAGAATGCAGGAGCCACCTATCAAAGGTTGGTAAATAAAATTTTTAAGGATCTTATTGGCAAGACTATGAAAGTCTATGTTGATGACATGTTAGTCAAGAGTCTAGTAAAGACTGATCATATAACCCATTTGACGGAAGCTTTCGAGGTCCTGAGGTACCATAAAATGATGTTAAATCCTACGAAGTGTGCTTTCGGAGTAGGATCTGGAAAATTTTTGGGGTTGATGGTCTCCAAGAGAGGGATCGAGGCCAACCCCGATAAGATAAAGGCAATCCTGGACATGGAGCCACCAAAAAATGTTAAGGATGTTCAGAAGCTCACGGGAAGGGTTGCTACGCTGGGACGATTCATCTCCAAGTCAGGAGACAAGTGCTTGTCGTTCTTCAAGTCACTAAAGAACATTAAGGACTTTGTATGGAGTGAGGAAAACCAGAAGGCATTTGAGGAATTAAAGAAATATATGGCCCATGCCCCGTTGTTGGCCAAGCCAGTTTTGAATGAGGTTTTATACTTATACTTAGCCATTTCAGAAATTGCCTTGAGCGCTGTATTGGTTAAAGAGGAACTGAAAATCCAGAAACCCGTATACTATGTCAGCAAAATTCTGCATGGCGCTGAGTTGAATTATTCAACTGTTGAGAAATTTGCTCTAGCCTTGGTAATGGCTTCAAGAAAGTTACGTCCTTACTTTCAGGCTTATCAAATTGAGGTGCTAACAAATCAGCCCCTGAGAAATATCATTCATAGTCCCAAGGCTAGTGGGAGGTTGATCAAGTGGGCAATAGAGCTGGGAGAATTCGACATCAAGTATAAGCCACGAACGGCGATAAAAGCCCAGGCGTTAGCTGACTTCATGGTGGAATGTACCATACCCAACCAAGAAGTCGGGGGGCAGGAAGATACCATACCTCAAGACAAGGAATTTGATAAGGGGGACAAAGAAAAGGATGATAAGGAGAAAGAATATTGGGTTCTCTATTTTGATGGAGCATCAAAAATAAATTCAAGTGGAGTAGGTTTGGTTTTACAAAGCCCTGATGGGTTCTTAATTGAGTATGCCATGAAATTAGACTTCCCAACCACAAACAATGAGGCAGAATATGAAGCTCTGATAGCTGGCCTCGGCCTAGCAGAAACATTTAGAGTCAAGAACTTAAAAGTCCGTGGAGACTCGAAGCTGATCGTATCCCAGGTAAAGGGAGACTTTGAGGCAAGGGATGATACAATGGCTAAGTATGTCCGCCTGGTAAGGGCTGTGATGACCTAATTCGATGAATGCCATGTTGAGCATATTCCAAGGGAGGAAAATGCTAAGGCAGATGCATAATCAAAGTTTCCTTCATCTGAGATAGAAGAAAGTTCAGGAAGTGTATACTTCCGTGTTTTGAAGACAAGGAGCATCGATGTTAAGCTTGTAGCTCCTATTGGCCTGGGGACGTCGTGGATAGATCCCATTAAGGCCCACATTCAAACTGGTTGGTTACCAAACGATCCTACTGAAGCACGGAAGTTAGCTGTTCGAGCACTAAGGTACTCTTTGATAGATGGGATTCTGTATAAAAGATCTTTCGTGGTTCCTTACTTAAGGTATCTCAGGCCCGATGAGGCACGCTTGGCTCTTGAAGAAGTACATGAAGGTATTTGTGGGCAACACTTGAGGGGCAGGGCCTTTGCTCATAAGATAATCCGTTTAGGCTTCTATTGGCCAGAAATGATGGCTGATGCCAAAGAATATATGAAGAAGTGTGACCGCTGTCAGAAGCATGCACCGGTCGTTAGACAACCCCCCGAGATGCTGACCTCCATCAACTCGCCCATCCCCTTTGCTATGTGGGGAATGGATATACTGGGACCTTTCCCCATGGCCACGAAACAAAGGAAGTTCCTGATTGTAGCCATTGATTATTTTACTAAGTGGATTGAAGCCAAGCCTTTGGCCAAAATCATAACTAAACAAGTTGCACAATTCCTGTGGGAAAATATTATGTGCCGGTATGGAATTCCCCGCATCCTAGTCACTGACAATGGAACACAATTCAATAATGAAGAATTCAAGAAGTATTGTGAGGAGAATGAAATTGAGTTACGATTCACCTCTGTGGCTCACCCGCAAGCCAATGGGCAAGCAGAAGTGGCGAATCAAATAATCCTGGATGGACTAAAAAAAAGGATCGAGAAGTCAAGGAATAACTGGGTGGATAAAATACTCCCAATACTATGGGCCTATAGGACTACCTGTAGAGTCACGACTGGAGCAACTCCCTTCATCTTAGCATATGGTGCAGAAGCAGTTGTTCCTATAGAGATATCACATTCCTCCCCCAGGATTCAAGCTTTCAATGCTGAGGAAAATGAAGAAGGGCAAAGGTTAGCCCTAGATCTAATTGATGAAGTACGAGATGAGGCACATGCGAAGATAGTGGAATATCAAAAAAAAGCTTCGTTCTACTACAACCTAAGGGTTAAAGAAAGATTTAAAGAAAGATTCTTCAAACAAGGTGACTTAGTCTTGAGGAAAGTGGAAGCTTCTGGTGTAGGGCAGAAAGGGAAACTTGCCCCAAATTGGGAAGGGCCATACAAAGTCAAGAGCGTTCAGGGTAGAGGAACCTACAAGCTGAAGACTATGGATGGTTTTGAAGTCCCGAGAACTTGGCATGCCCAAAACCTGAAGGTTTACTATGTGTAGAACAGTTAAAGTACGATTCTCACTTGTCAGAGTGACAAGTAGGTTTAAAAGCACCTTGAAGCTTTGCTTGCTTAGGATTTTTTATATAGAAGATATATTTTAGATTTTATCAGGGTTGAACCCATTTCATGTAAGGTATCAAGAATACCAAGTTATAATAAAAAGCATTCGACTTAATCTTAGCCTATTAGATTGATGCATTATGAAGGATAAAACCAAGTTATAAACTTGAGTTTAAAAAATCGGAAAAAATACGATGATGCTTGGGCATATACAACTGAAAATAATAAAAGTCAATTACAATTTTCAAATATTGTCTAAAAAAGAAGAAATACATAAAACTTAGGCCTTGGAAGGCTCAGATTCTTCGGAACCACTATCCGAAGTCTCCTCGGATGTCTCTCCAGTCGGTCCCTCGGATGTCTCTTCGGAAGTCTCCGCAGAGGTTCCCTCGAAACTATCCTTGGACGCCTTGGAGGCCGCAGAAGACGCTGGTTTAGGAGACGCTGGATTTGGAGGCTCTTCTACCCTGGCCTTCTTTATAACGAGCTCAGGCTCCTCCTCAGAAGAAAATTCCTCCTCTTCAGAGCTGGATTCAAGCTCCTTCCTTTTTTGGCCTTGGCCTTGACTCCCCGATGGGCCGTCCTTAAATAGATCGGCGAGCTTATCTGCAACGCCCCCAAGTGTTGGGACTTTCACAGGGCAGGGGAAAGGAGATTGTTCAAGAACCTCAGGAAATTCTTCCTGGATAGCCTCCACAGTAGTGTCCCAGCCTTCCTTATAGTTGACTGGATGTAGGAGGGCATCATGCTCCACCATTAAATCCTTAAATTCCGGAGTATCCATCCAGCCGTCAAAATCTTTGTCTTTTTGAGCCTTGAGGATAACATTCTCAGCCCGGGACATTTCAAGGTCAGAATTTGATGAGGCAAGTTGGGCTTCAAGAGCCTCTATCCTCTGGTTGGCCTCCTCCAGCTTCTTGTTTGCATCCTCTAGGCCAACTTTCCAAGCCTTGGCTTGATGAATCGTCCCTTGAAAATGAACATTCGCCTACAAGATACAAAGCAAAAATGAGAAATGAGAAAAATTACGGCAAAAAGCTATGAATGCCAAAAGAGAAAGACGTACCATCGCCAAAGCCTGAGCTCCGAAAAGCTCGTTAGCCTCCAAGTCCTGTTGAAGGACAAGGTCATGATAGTCAATCCGGAAAATGGAATGCATAGACCATTCCTTGGCAAGCGCTGTATTGCCAACAATCGAATCCTTGCCCCGAATTCCCCAAGTGGGTTGGAAGAAAGCCCTTGGTTTTTGTTTAGTACGTAAAAGTTGGATGGGGCCTTCCTCGCCTGGTTCCTTCTCCTGGAGTAGGAACTCCGAGAAATGATCCCCGAGGCGCGGGTCTTTGAAGGCCTTTCCAGCACGCTTCATCCTGGTCGTTTCCAGGTCTTTAGGCTTTGTAACCTCCTCAATCTTCTCAGCCACTGCAACAAATAAGATAAGTGAGTTGAGAAATTAGCAAAGTAAAAGGTGGAAGAAACGAAGACAACTAGAGAAGGAAGGAAACATACTCTTTTTAGGAACGGGAGAAAGGCCACGTTCTACAAGAACGGTCTCCCTGATAAGATCCCAAGAGTGGGAAGTCCCATTATCTTGAGTAAGGAGGTTGAAAGCTCTGGTCTCCTCCTCAGACAAAACTATATCATTAGGGCTCCCATCTACGACTAGCCCAAAAGACGAACGAAATAGGGTGCCCCAATCACCACCCTCCCAAAGGACGTACAGAAAATCTTTCTTCCACCCCAAATTATTATCAGGGATGGACTTCCCGTTCACTATGTGGGGAATGGTTGGCCGCTGGTTCAAAGAAACCCACCCCGGATTCTTGTCAGGACTGTTCTTGAACTGAAAAATCTTTCTAAAAACAGCAACCGAGGTAGGGACATTGTGTTTGGCGCATTGCGACAGGTAGCACAAAATCAACCTCCAAGAGTTAGGAGGGAGTTGGCAAGGGCTGATTCCCACATCAGCTAGCAAAACAGGGATAAATGGGTGAAAGGGGAGTCTGATACCTTCCCTTAAAGTATCCCTGTAGACGCATAGTGCGTCCTTCCTCCACTGACTGGCCCTGTCAGCCGAACCCGCAAGAACTAGCTTGAAAAGTTCCTTGATTTTGAAACAACCACTCAACTAGTCCAGCTCTTTTAGATCCCGCAAGACACTGATATGGTCGTGCGCGTCTAAATGCGCATCAGACGGGTACTCGTCCCCTCGGGTGTTGATCATTTCAATTAAGGAAGTGTACCTTGATCGAATGGGGAATTCATTGGACTTTCTGGCCACGTTCATCTTGGCCAAACGGGTCATTTTCTTATCAGCCATTTGAAAAAAGGGCACATAAGAAGATAATTTTAAACGCAAACTATGCAAAAGTGAGCACAAGAAGAAAAAGGGAAAAGTGTTTACCTGAAGTAATGCTGCTAAAAGAGGCTGGCTTGCTAAATGGAGGCTTTGGGGCTCAAAATACTCAGACCTGCAGTTATTTCTCTGAAATCCTTAACAGAAGCAAAGAGAATGAGAATTTAAAAATGAGAAATTGAGGAGCAATAGACTCTACTCACTCCTTTATATAGAAGAAAAAGTGAAGTCGAAGGGACAAAAAAGCCCAGTAAGATTAAAGGCCCAAAGAAGAAAGCCCAAAAATGGAACATTTCGGAATACTCCAAGGAATTCCAAAGGAAATAAATGAAAATTCCCGAGAATTCTAGAGAATTCTAAAGAAGGTGTTTTAATATATTAAAGTCCAGATTAATATGGAAGAGGCCCAATGGGAGGCCCAAATCCAATTAGGATTTAGAAGAATACATGCCCAAATCAAAAGCCCTAAAAAGAGAAGGCCCAAACAAGGCCCAATTCAAATTAAATTAGGAGGAAGCCCAATACAGACCATGTTTGAGGTCGAATTCCAGGTCGTAAATTTTATTCAAATTCTTTCGAACAGACACCCGAAAATTACGGGTAAAAAATAACAGGATTGAGGTCGAGAAGTCAGGTAAATAAGACCAGGATTGGGGTCGGACTCCTGAATCAAGCTTAATATTTTTCGAGGATTAGCACATAAACCTCGACTAAGATCCAGGTCGAAGGTTCGACTAGGATCCTGGTCGAAATCCAGGTCGTGAATCCTAGTCGAAACCTTACGACCAGAAAGCAAAGAAAGACACAAATTTTGACTAAGATCTAGGTCGAAGGTTCGACTAGGATCTTGGTCGAAATCCAGGTCGTAAATCCTAGTCGAAACCTTACGACCAGGAAGCAAAAAAAGACATAAATTTCGACCAAAATCCAGGTCGAAGATTCGACTAGGATCCTGGTCGAAATCCAGGTCGTGGATCTGTTAGATATATTTGATAATGTCATGGCTAATATGATTTATGTTTAGTTTTCAGATCTTACTTAAACAGGATAAATCACTACTTACTGGAAGTCAGGACTTAAGGATATCAGTACTTATATTATCAGGAGATAATCATCAGAAGATGGATATCAGAACTTAAGTACTGAAGGGCGTTCAGATAAGGACAGTAGCTGATTAAAGGAAAGAAGATCGAGATAAATATAAGAATAGATATGCATGAAGAAGGAATTCTATAAAGAAGAGAATACTTGGAAGAAAAGATATCTAATTCATATATTTTAGGAAGCAGAATTATATTCCATATCAATTAGCGATTATCTTGTAACTGTGTAGTATATAAATACAGACATAGGGTTTACACTATAAGTGTTAGCATATTCGAGAAGATTATTCATTGTAACCCTAGCAGCTCTCGTGATATTTGTTCATCACTGAGAGGTAATAGTTCCATACTGTAACAGAGTTTATTATTTCAATAAAGTTTGTTTTCTGTTACTTGAAATAATAAAAGTTCGATTTGATTGTATTTATACACTGTATTCACCCCCTCTACAATGTGTATGACCTAACAAGTGGTATCAGAGCCTATCTGTTAACGCACATACAGTTAAAGATCCAAACACAATCATGTCTGACACAGAAACTCCAACTAAGCCTACCAAAACTGAAGAACCACCAAAGACACAAATTCAAAGTCGGTATGAGACCATCAGAGTTCCCATACTGAGACCATCTGAATATTCCATATGGAAGGTGAGGATGACCATGTTCCTGGAAGCAACAGATCCAGAATATCTTGATAGAATCAAGGAAGGGCCTTACAAACCAACCAAGCTCGCTGTTGCAGTTGCAGGTGAAGCAGCAAAGACCGTACCAAAGGAGAAGAGTGATTATACTGCTGAAGATATAGCATCAATTGCTAAGGATGCTAAGGTACGACACTTACTGCATAGTACCATTGATAATGTAATGTCAAATAGGGTAATTAACTGCAAGACTGCTAAGGAGATATGGGATGCTCTGGAAACAAGGTGTCAGGGAACCGATACAATTAAGAAGAACAGGAAGACAATACTCACTCAAGAGTATGAACACTTTGACTCAAAGACTAATGAGTCATTGACTGATTTATATGATAGATTTGTCAAACTCTTGAATGATTTGTCATTGGTTGATAAGGAGAATGAACTTGAAGATTCAAACCTTAAATTCCTGTTAGCTCTTCCTGAATGCTGGGATTTGAAGGCAACAACAATAAGAGACAACTACAATCTTGATGAAACAACTCTTGATGAAATTTATGGAATGCTCAAGACTCATGAACTTGAGATGGAACAAAGAAGCAAGAGGAAAGGAGGAAAGTCAAGGACAGTTGCTCTTAAGGCTGAAGAAGAATTCCCCAAGGCAGCTACCTCAAGGAAAGACAAGGGTAAAGCTCTTTTCACAAAGTCTGATACTGAGTCATCAAGTTCTGAAAGTGATGATGACTCGGATTCTGAAAGCTTGCCAGAGACTGATGCTGATGAGGAGATGATGAAGCTGTGTGCTCTTATGGTGAAAGGGATCACAAAGATTACATACAGGAAGTTCAGGAAGGGAAAGAAGTTTTCCAGGAAAGGCACAAGTTCTGATAAGAAGAATTTTAGAAGATCTGAGGGCAAAGGAGGAAAGTCTGATAGAGGAGATTATACCAATGTCAAATGCTATAACTGTGGTGAGAAAGGCCACATATCTCCTGATTGCAAGAATGTAAAGGGTGACAAAGGCAAGGTTCTTGTCACAAAGAAAAAAAGCTGGACAGACACCTCAGACTCTGAAAGTGAGGAGAACTATGCGTTGATGGCAAATGCTGATAAAGAAAGTGCTGAGAGCAGTTCTGAAGCTGCTGAAATAAAGTTACCTCAGACTACTTATGCTTTTCATACTAATGATATTAATGAGTTGAGAAGATATCTTAAAACCATGTTTGTTAGTTATAGAGATCAAACTTTAACATGTGAAAGATTAACTTCTGAAAATATTGCTTTTAAGAAAAGAAATGATTTCTTAGAAAAAGAGTTAGTTATGTTCCATCAAACTCAGAAGGATAGAGATGATGCTTTTTATGTTAGGGATGAAGTGCTAAAAATGAATGAATCTCTAAAAACTGAGTTAGAAAAGGAAAGAGAGATTATCAGGACTTGGACTAACTCTGGCAGAACAACTCAAAATTTGCTAAGTAGTGAAAATTGGAAAGAGGGCTTAGGTTATGGAGAGGATAAGAATGATAAAGGAACTGTAGAAATTAAGCCTGTTGTTAAGCAAAAGCCAAAGTTAAAACCTGTTAAGTTTGTAACTGTAAAGTCTGATAATGAGAAATCAGAAGTTAAAGAGGAATTAACTTCCGACAAACTAAAACAGGAAAAGATAGCTGAAGTAAACATAGGCTTAATGACTAAGAAGCAGCTTAAGCATAAGCTGAAAGATGTTAAGAATGCAAACAAGGTAAAATCACCTAGGAAAAATAGGAATAGAAAGGAAGGTGTGAATAAAAGCAATGGTTATAAACCTGTTCTTGATGCTCCTAGGAAAACATGTCATAACTGTGGAAGTTCTAACCATCTGGCTTCTTTTTGTAGGAAGAATAAGAACATAAACTCCTTACCTTCAAAATCAGGAGTTAAGAGTCAGTCTGTTAGATATAAATCACAAAATCCTTGTTTTCATTGTGGTAGTTTATGGCATTCCATTTATACTTGTAAGGAATATCATAGTTTGTACTATGATTATTATCAAATAAAACCTTCTTTGAAGAAAGTTTCCATTGTTCCTTCTAGTGTAAATTCTGATTCAAAGTCTGATAGTGTAAGTTCTGATAAGAAAAATGTTAACATAAACTCTGATGCTAAATCCGCTGCAAATGTTAACAAACTAAATAAGGCCAAAGGATCCAAGCAAGTCTGGGTCCTTAAAACTAATCATTAGTGGTCTTTGTGATTGCAGGGCAACAGGAAAAATATTCTAGTTCTGGACAGTGGATGTTCAGGACATATGACTGGAAATAAAGCCCTGCTATCAGACTTTGTGGAGAAAGCTGGCCCAAGTGTTTCTTATGGAGATGGCAACATTGGAATAACATTGGGATATGGCAATATTAATCTTGGGAATGTCATCATTAGAGAAGTAGCTCTGGTCTCAGGACTTAAACACAATCTGCTGAGTATAAGTCAAATCTGTGATAGAGGTTATCATGTTGATTTCTTTGAAGAACACTGTGAAGTTGTGAGTAAATCCAAAAGCAAAGTTGTTCTAAAAGGATACAGGCGTGGTAACATTTATGAAACTAAGCTTTCAACAAGTACTGATGGTTCTGCAATCTGTCTGATGAGTAGAGCATCAATTGAAGAAAGCTGGAATTGGCATAAAAAACTCTCTCATTTAAATTTCAACAATATAAATGAACTAGTCAAGAAAGATCTTGTGAGAGGACTGCCAAAGTCAGTATTTGCTCCCGATGGCCTTTGTGATTCTTGTCAGAAGGCCAAACAAAGAAAATCTTCATTCAAGAGCAAGACTGAATCATCAATTCTTGAGCCTTATCATCTACTACATGTTGATCTATTTGGTCCAGTGAATGTCATGTCTATTGCAAAGAAGAAATATGCGTTGGTCATAGTGGATGAGTTCACTAGATACACATGGGTGATAGTGGATGAGCACACAAAAAGTGAAATTGCATCTATCTTGATTGATCATGTCAAACATCTGGATAAATTGGTCAAAGATTCTGTGAAAACCATGAGTGATAATGGCACTGAGTTCAAGAATTTGATAATGGAAGAGTTCTGCAAAAACCATGGAATTAAGCAGGAATTTTCTGCTCC
Source organism: Apium graveolens (assembly GCF_009905375.1). Lineage (NCBI taxonomy): Eukaryota > Viridiplantae > Streptophyta > Magnoliopsida > Apiales > Apiaceae > Apium > Apium graveolens. The sequence goes on from NC_133651.1 coordinate 288,624,701, forward strand.
TGGAACTCCACAGCAAAATGGAGTTGTTGAAAGGAAGAATAGAACTCTCATTGAAGCTGCACGTACAATGCTTGAAGAAGCAAAGCTTCCAACCTATTTCTGGGCTGAAGTTGTGCAGGCTGCTTGTTTTACTCAAAATGCAACACTCATTAACAAGCAAGGAAAAACACCATATAAGATGGTGAAGAAAAAGAAGCCAAATCTGAAGTACTTTCATGTATTTGGATGCAAGTGTTTTGTTCTCAAGACTCATCCTGAACGACTATCTAAATTTGATCTAAAAGCGGATAAAGGAATCTTTATTGGATATCCACTTTCCACAAAAGCCTTCAGAGTCTATAATTTGAGAACAAGAGTGGTCATGGAATCTATCAATGTCTCTTTTGATGACAAGAATATTACTGGTCTTGAAGATTTTATTGATCATGATCAGCTGAGATTTGAAAATGAAGACTCAAGTTCTGATACTGTCTGAGGGATCATCTGTGAATGACCATGTACTTAAGATGATCAATTTGATTGAACGTCTTGGACAACTTGGTTTTGCCATGGATGGGGAGCTGAGCCAAGACTTGGTCTTGCAATCGCTTCCGACTTCGTTCTTGCAGTTTGTTGTGAACTTTCACATGAATAAGTTAGATGTCAGCCTGCCTGAACTCCACAACATGTTGAAGACTGCGGAATCGAATTTTTCCCCTAAGAAGAGTTCTGTTCTTCTAATTGGTGAAGGTTCCAATCCTAAGAAAAGGAAGAGGAACTCTTCCAAGAAGAAGAAAGTAGGTGAAGAAAAGCCGGTTCCACCAAAAGCTGAAGACCCCAAGAGCAAAGTTGTTTGCTTTCACTGTAACAAGGTGGGGCACTGGAAGAGGAACTGCAAGGTCTACCTTGCAGAATTGAAGAAGAAGAAGGGTAGTGAGACTACCGCTTCTGATTCAGGTATGTTCATGATAGAAGTGAATATGTCATTAAATCAAATTTCTACTTGGGTATTAGATACCGCCTGTGGTTCTCAAATCTGCAATTTGTTGCAGGGACCAAGGAGAAGTAGGACTCTTGAGGAAGAAGAGGTGATTCTACTGATGGGAAATGGAGCAAGAGTTGCAACTGAAGATGTAGAATCATTTCATTTACATATGCCTACAGGCAAGACTATTGTTTTAAATAATTGTTATTTTGTTCGTTCGATTGTGAGGAATATTATTCCCATGTTAGACTTGGCTGGATTTTCATTTATTATTGAGAATAATGAATGTTCTATTCTTAGAGATAATATTCTTTATGGACGTGGTACTTTAAATAATGGTCTGTATAAATGTGACATAATTTACTTCAGATTGAACAAACTAATAAAAGAAAAGGGATGATGAAAATCTCACTTCATAGTGGCACTGCAGTCTCCATTTAGTAGACATGGAGAGAGGACTGCAAATTTGCTAGGAATGGTACACACAGATGTATGTGGACCAATGGCTAAGCAAGCAATGGGTGGATTTTCATACTTCATTACTTTCATAGATGATAGATCTAGATTCAGATATGTGTTTGATGAAACACAAGTCTAAAGCCTTTGAAAAGTTCAAAGAGTATAAGTATGAAGTGGAGAAACAAACCAAATATAGTATTATAATTCTTCGATTAGATCGAGGTGGTGAATACTTTAATGGAGTGTTTCTAGATTATCTCAAAGTAAATGGTATAGTCTCCCAGTGGACTCCTCCAGATTGGTATCTGAAAGGAGAAATCGAACTTTGTTAGACATAGTCCGGTCCATGATGAGCTATGAGAATCTTCCAGTATTCATATGGGGTTATGCATTGGAAACCTCAGCATATTTACTGAATAAGGTGCCTTCCAAATCTGTTCCTCAAACTCCGTATGAGATATGGAAAGAAAGGAAACCGAGTCTTAAACACGTTAAGATTTGGGGATGTCCAGCTTATGTCAAGTAAGTTGACCCAGATAAGCTGGAATATCGATTCGTAAAATGTAGTTTTGTGGGATATCCTAAAGAGACTTTAGGGTATTACTTTTACACCGATCATCGGGTGTTTGTCTCCAGACATGCTACCTTCTTGGAAAAGGAGTTTATCCTTGAAAGAAACAGTGGGAGCAAAATTGAACTTGATGAAGTTCAAGAAGCACAAACTACTACGGATCAAGTGGAAACACCTGTTCTGACTGAACAACCTTTTATGGAACAGCCCATTCATAGAACAGGGAGAGTGTCTCTCCAACCTGAGAGGTAATATGGCCTTGTTATTAAGAATGACAATGAGTTATTGATCATTGATGATGACGACCCTGTGACCTATAATGAGGCTATGAGTAGTGTTGACTCAGAGAAATGGCATAGTGCCATGAAATTTGAAAAGGAATCTATGTATACGGTATACGAAAGAATGATTGGAGCAGATGGCCAAGTGGAGACCTATAAGGCCAGGCTTGTGGCAAAAGGATTCAAACAAAGGCAATGGATTGACTTTGATGAAACCTTTTACCTGTAGCCCTGTTAAATCAGTTCGGATTTTGCTTGTGATTGCTGCTTACTACGACTATGAGATCTGGCATATAGCCAGATGGTTTTCTTTCCGAGGGAAATGAAAACCTAGTGTGTAAGCTACTGCGAACCATATGTGGTTTAAAGCAAGCTTCTCGTAGATGGAATATCCGTTTTGATGAGACAATCAAAGAGTTTGATTTTATCAAAAACGTAGATGAACCATGCGTCTACAAAAGGGTTAGTGGGAGCGCGGTAACATTTCTTATATTGTATTGAATTAGAGTTGACACACATAACAACATAGCAGACCCACTCACAAAGCTACTTTATGAAAGTCACTTTGATCGTCATAAAGACAAGATGGGTATTAGATACCAGAGTGATTGGCTTTAGTACAAGTGGGAGATTGAAAGGAATATGTCCTAAGACCAATCATGAATTAGGATTTAGGAATAACTTCCTGTGTAATCTGTTTTAATTTCATTGATATTAATAAAAGGCTTGTTTTTTTTTATTACGGGCTCTATCTATTTAAGTGTTTAAATAAGATATACCATAGTTTAGAGTAAAGCTTTTTATGGATTATGATGAGATCATAATAGTGAGACCTAAAAGATGATAACTCTAAACTTAAATAGTTCCTGGTCGTAGGATTACTAACTGGTAATTAATAATCCGCAGAGATCGGTACATACTATGCTTGCTTCATTATGAAGGATGTCTGTTCTCATAGACATTTGTGTGGTGACACTATAGCTAGTATGTAGGTGCTTATTATAGAATAAGTTCACTGAACATGACTCGCACAGCTGAACAACTGATGGAGTTCACTCACGTGTCAGCAGTTATTCACATAGTGATAGTTGTACAAGTATCCTTAGACTTGAGGTCATCATAGTCATCTTGTGTACACTGAACTATGCTTTGGTTTAGTTCTTAGTCTCCAGGGACAATTATTAGGGCTCTACTGGGTATACGAATTTGTACACGAAGATAGTGTATGATCAATATAGGATCTACCCCTTCCAGTGAAGGAAGCGAATGTTCAAGGCTGATCCACTTATGCTAGTTCAGGAATCTCTGGCCAGAGTGAATAAAATTAGAAAGGAGTTTCTAATTTGCATAGAACTACGCATAGTAAATGGTAAGCAAGTGATTGAATTAGATAGGCTTGACACGAGATCCATGCCTTGTATTTAATCGGGACATTATAGGGAAGAAGGAGTTTATTGTACGGTAACTATTCACTGAATAGGTTCTTGGTATTCTAAGCAGTGAATTCATATTATCCGGATAGTCGCGATATGCTGAGAAGTATCCCTCACGATGTAGAATAAATGTGATTAATTAATTAATCATATTTAATAAATTAGAGAATTTATATAAATAATGATAAAATAGTTTTATTATTATTTATTTCTACTACCGGCTTAATATTGAACCTACAGGGTCACACCATAAAAAGAGAATGATTTAATGGTGGAGGAATTAATTAATAATGGCTAATAATTATTTATTTGTGAAATAAATAATTAATTGGCAAATTTAATAATTGATTAAATGAGATTTAATTGATTATAAATTAATTAAGAAAAGTTCTTAATATTATTAATTAAGGATTTAATTTTTGGAAATTAAATCAAGAGAGAGAATTATTTCTAAAGTGTTTTGAAAAAGGATTAATAATTAAAAGGTGTTTTAATTATTAATGAGAATAATAAATGGGATAATAATAATAATATTTATGGGAAAATTTCAGCTGAAAATTTTGCCTATATATATACTATTATAGACTCTATTTTTATTCGAACCTAAAAACCCAAAAGTTTTAGAAAAACAAATTCTCTCCACCTCCTCCTCCTCCTCCTCCTTAACGTCATTTTCTTGGTGGATACCGGTGGAGTGCTTCACGTTTGAGGAGCAGCTGCTAAGGATCTCCGATCGTTACTCTTGGATCGCATATTAAAGGTTAGTAATCGATCCCTATGTTTTTACCACGATTTATATGCTTTTATTTGGATTTTATGTGTGTAAAAGTGTTTTACCATGCCTCCGCTGAGATTAAAATCCAACATTGGTATCAGAGCATAGGTTGTATGCATATAGATATGTGGTAAAAATTTCAGAATTTTATGTGCTTGTATGAATTAATTATAATTTTTACAAGTTATATCATGGATTAATTTTGTCTGATGAGAAATCGTTTCTCAGAATAATTTTGAATATTGATCTGGGTTCTACAAGTGTTGTAGATCGTCTGGGTATTTTTCTTATATTTTTATGATGTATAGATTTTTTATTATGAATTTTTGAAGTTGTTTCAATTAAAATTCGTAATTAAATAAGTAAATATATGTATTTAAAGTATATATATATATGTTTATATCTGTACTGCTGTTATCTGCTTGTCTGCACATTCTGTTGATTGCACGGAGACGAAGACAGATCAGGCAGCACGTTGTTCGAGGAGGGAAAAGACGGCGGCTGTTGCAGGAAAGAAAAAAAAAGGGGTGTCGCGCATTTCGGGAATGCGTTACACCCTGTGGCGCATTCACGGAATGCGTTACACCTTTTAATGGCTTAAAAGGGTTGTAACGCATCACCGGAATGCGTTACAGGGCTTGTAACGCGTTCCTGTAATGCGTTACAGCCCGACTGTCCACATTAAATTTGATTTTCTGGGAGTTTCGTAACTCCGTTTTGGGCGTGCAATATATCGTTGGATTCGTTTTTCCGAGAAGGATCTAATGGTGTGATCAAATTTTAGTTTATATAAAAGTTTTGAACTGTTTATATTTCCATGAAGTGTTTTAAAGCTGTTTTTAATTGTTTTTAATTGCTTTTAAATGCTTCATGTGATACATAGAGATGTATAATGCTTAGACCAATATGCTAGATGATGTAACATGCCTACCTTGATGTTTATTCATGTTTATATATGTGATATATGCTTAGTTTATCATGCGATGATAGATTTAGGTGAACTTAAATGAACATAAGGCGTTTGTTAGACAACCTAGTATAGTGAAATTGTTTCATAACCTTAATAACAATATTATGAATACAATCATGAGATTCTTGTGTTTGTGAAACACGTAATTGAATATGAATTTTCGATATGAGAGAAAGGATGATTCTGTCAACAACAGATTTCTATCTGTAAGAAAGGGTTATTAAGTGACGCCTCTTGACAATGCTCCACCCGATCTGGGAATCATCTGATTATTGATTATTGATTTGAAATATTTAATTTAAAAGGAAGAATCTCTTTATAATATGATTATAATTGTAACGTAATATAATCCCTCTAAAATTAAATAATATCAAGTAGTAATTGGCCAATGATACAACGGTCTTGTGTCGGTCATAGCCTTCCAACATGATAGAAAATAGTTCTTATTTTTGAATCATTGTCAGTTCGTGCTACAGCCGAGGGCTTTGATTTCGAAATAAGAAATGCTTGTCTATTACATAGAGATGTGTACATTGAATAAGAATCTAAAGGTCGGTACGTGCCACAGCCGTGGGCCTTTGGGGACTGATTCAACTGTACGGAATGTTGGGTTAGACTTGACTTAGAATATTGAGTTTGTCGTGCCACAGCCGAGATTCAATTATTCAAGAGGCTAAAGTTTGATTAGGGAATAACATAAGATGTAATTGACAAGAGTTGTATGCCTATTGAACATTACATGGCGGTTCGTGCCACAGCCGGGGTTGTGTAATGGAATGTAGGATCCCTATTCCCACTAGCATTATGAATGCTTAATTTTTCACGTAGGGGGTTGAATAAATTAGGTAAACTAGTGGGAGCCACTTATGAATAAAGACCTGATTCATATAGTGTTTTTAAAATGAAATCGAATATTTGCTAAGTGTTGTTATGTGTTTATCATTTACAGATTTACTTTGTACGTTATGTCTTCTGCACTATCACTCAGGAGCATACTAGATGCTCACAAATTGACTGGTCCTAATTATGCTGACTGGCTTCGAAACTTGAGAATTGTTCTCAGGATTGAGAAGCTGGAATACGTGATTGACTCACCTAAGCCTACTGAACCTGCTAGTGATGCACATAATGATGAACATGTTGTGTATCGTAGGTGGATAGATGATGCAAATGTTGCTCAATGCATCATGCTAGCTTCCATGAACATTGAGCTACAGAAGCAACATGAGCATATGGATGCTCACACTATCCTCATGCATCTACAAGAGTTGTATGATGTGGCGGGGAGGACAGCTCGATATGAGATATCGAAGGAGTTGTTCGGTTGTAGGATGTCTGAGGGATCATCTGTGAATGACCATGTACTTAAGATGATCAATTTGATTGAACGTCTTGGACAACTTGGTTTTGCCATGGATGGGGAGCTGAGCCAAGACTTGGTCTTGCAATCGCTTCCGAGTTCGTTCTTGCAGTTTGTTGTGAACTTTCACATGAATAAGTTGGATGTCAGCCTGCCTGAACTCCACAACATCTTGAAGACTGCGGAATCGAATTTTCCCCCTAAGAAGAGTTCTGTTCTTCTAATTGGTGAAGGTTCCAATCCTAAGAAATGGAAGAGGAACTCTTCCAAGAAGAAGAAAGTAGGTGAAGAAAAGCTGGTTCCACCAAAAGCTAAAGGCCCCAAGAGCAAAGTTGTTTGCTTTCACTGTAACAAGGTGGGGCACTGGAAGAGGAACTGCAAGGTTTACCTTGCAGAATTGAAGAAGAAGAAGGGTAGTGAGACTACCGCTTCTGATTCAGGTATGTTCATGATAGAAGTGAATATGTCATTAAATCAAATTTCTACTTGGGTATTAGATACCGCCTGTGGTTCTCAAATCTGCAATTTGTTGCAGGGACCAAGGAGAAGTAGGACTCTTGAGGAAGAGGAGGTGATTCTACTGATGGAAAATGGAGCAAGAGTTGCAGCTGAAGATGTAGAATCATTTCATTTACGGGCAAGACTAGTATTTTAAATAATTGTTATTTTGTTCCCTCGATTGTGAGGAATATTATTTCCAGTTAGACTTGGCTGGATTTTCATTTATTATTGAGAATAATGAATGTTCTATTCTTAGAGATAATATTCTTTATGGACGTGGTACTTTAAATAATGGTCTGTATAAATGTGACATAATTTACTTCAGATTGAACAAACTAATAAAAGAAAAGGGATGATGAAAATCTCACTTCATAGTGGCACTGCAGTCTCCATTTAGTAGACATGGAGAGAGGACTGCAAATTTGCTAGGAATGGTACACACAGATGTATGTGGACCAATGTCTAAGCAAGCCATGGGTGGATTTTCATACTTCATTACTTTCATAGATGATAGATCTAGATTCGGATATGTGTTTGATGAAACACAAGTCTGAAGCCTTTGAAAAGTTCAAAGAGTATAAGTATGAAGTGGAGAAACAAACCAAACATAGTATTATAATTCTTCGATTAGATCGAGGTGGTGAATACTTTAATGGAGTGTTTCTAGATTATCTCAAAGTAAATGGTATAGTCTCCCAGTGGACTCCTCCAGATTGGTATCTGAAAGGAGAAATCGAACTTTGTTAGACATAGTCCGGTCCATGATGAGCTATGAGAATCTTCCAGTACTCCTATGGGGTTATGCATTGGAAACCTCAGCATATTTACTGAATAAGGTGCCTTCCAAATCTGTTCCTCAAACTCCGTTTGAGATATGGAAAGAAAGGAAACCGAGTCTTAAACACGTTAAGATTTGGGGATGTCCAGCTTATGTCAAGTAAGTTGACCCAGATAAGCTGGAATATCGATCCGTAAAATATAGTTTTGTGGGATATCCTAAAGAGACTTTAGGGTATTTCTTTTACACCGATCATCGGGTGTTTGTCTCCAGACATGCTACCTTCTTGGAATAGGAGTTTATCCTTGAAGGAAATAGTGGGAGCAAAATTGATTACAGAGGTATGATTGGCTCACTACTCTATCTAACTGCTAGTAGACCTGATATCATATATGCTGCCTGTCTTTGTGCAAGATTTCAAGCAGATCCAAGAGAACCTCACTTAACAGCTGTGAAAAGAATTTTCAAGTATCTTAAGGGAACAGCTGATCTGGGATTATGGTTTCCCAGAGAATCAGATTTTAAACTAATAGGTTACTCAGATACAGATTTTGCAGGTTGCAAAATTGACAGTAAAGGACAAGTGGAAGCTGCCAATTTCTTGGAGGCAGATTGGTTTCTTGGTTTAGCAAGAAACAAAACTCAATTTCCACATCAACTGCAGAAGCAGAATATATTGCAGCAGGAAGCTGTTGTGCACAGATTCTTTGAATGAAGAATCAGTTACTGGATTATGGGTTAACATATTTCAAAATCCCTATTACTGTGATAATCAAAGTGCTATTGCTATGACAGGTAATCCAGTTCAACACTCTATGACAAAGCACATCAGCATCAGGTACCACTTCATCAGGGAACATATAGATGAAGGTACAGTGGAATTGCACTTTGTTCCAACAGATCAACAACTAGCAGATATTTTCACAAAACCATTGTGTGAAGCTACTTTTACAAGATTGGTAAATGAACTTGGAATGGTTTCAGGTTCTTTCTCTAAATCTGCTTAGTTTTGTTCTGTTGCATCAGACTTTATGATCAGTATTTACAGAATTCAATCTCTTTGTGTGCTTAATTGAAAAATACGTATAAGTACTGACTGTTGTCTAATCAATGTTTCTAAACTCTGATAGAGATATGTCTGTTTAGGTAACTATTCAATCCTATGAGGATAACTGTGCTAGATGTTGACCTAGTAGTCTTCAATAAATAAGGGATCCCATGTAAGAAGTAATTATTTCTGTGGAAATCTATTGACACAAGCAAATTCTGATAATTGAGCTTAGTTAAGTTTACTTTGTCTATCTTATTACTAAGTCATAAACTAGAATAATGCTACTCATCTGTTAAATTCTGATGCTAGTAAATCTGTTGAATGTACTAAGTGCTGATAAACCTCACTTATCAAAAGAAAAAGAAAGAGAAACAAGGATTCAAAATCAGGTACTCCTTTGAGATCTAGAGTAAAAATGTGGAAGGGAAGACCCAAGTGCATTGCTGGTATTAAGTAATATGCATTAGAAAAGCAAAATATTTTCTTGATGACTTTTCACACTCTATGATTACTGGAGAAATACTCTGATAATAGCATAAATTCTGATAAGCAGTCGTGACTCACTTACACTGAGAAGCCACTGTAAAATGGAATTTAAAAAGATGCATAAAATTAGCACAAAATAGTTGAGGTGGACTCAAGCATGGACTCATTCAACAGTAGGTTTCAGAATAATGACAGCTCTTTAGCAAAGTTTTAGTTATGCCTTATTTCTCAGATGTACTGAAGTGAATCAGACTTTACTCTTTGTCTGATATTTAGCTTAATGCACACACTAACCACTCCATATGAATGATGAAAATCACTGTGGTGATCTATGTTGTTTTAGATGAACAGTCATTGTGTCACATTGCACAAATTCTGAGGACAATTTCTAATTGCATGTTCTGATGATTAAGTTCTGAAGAATATAAATCAAAATTTGTGTGAGGACTTACTAAGATAGGCATTCCTTTTTCGAGTTAAGAAATTATGTTCTGATGACTGTTAAGTTCTGATATAAGTCTAAGTTCTGATATTACAGTCTGATTCTTTACTTGACTTATTTGTGGATAAAATTTGACAACAGTCTCAGTTTAAACCAGAATATGTTGAAGTGGAAGATTAATAGTCACTATAGTTAGGGATAGTGCTACTCGTACATGAACAGTCAACTTTTACTTGCTTCTTGTGCGCATTAAACCATGTTTTCTCTTTCCAATGACTATTTTTCTTTTTCCAAGTCTGGGGAGACGAGGTAGAATTAATTCTACCTGTAAGCATTAAATTTCCTTGCATCTCCTGGCATTCTCTTGCTTATATAAACAACCACTTCAAATCAGCCTTCCCATCACCTCTTTTATCACAAACTCACCTTCATACTTTTTCTATCAAAAACACCATGGTCAATTACAATATATTTTTGAACTACGAAACATTCAACATGGAGCTGAGCTGTGCCGATTGGCAGCAGGAATGGCATGTCACTGCCATTCCTGATGAGATATGGGACTCTGTTCCCCAGGAGGTACTTATCCACCTCCTGTTCTTCTACATGGACTACCATCGCCATCTGGAGCGATTGGAGGAGGAAAGGCTGGAAGCTCTCCGCCAGCAAGAGCGAATCATACGGCTCGCTATTCTGTTTGTCGAGAGTAGGAAGAAGAAATGATTTATTTTCTTCTTCCTGTTTTTCTTCATCATCAGCCTTGCCATGCTTCTTGAGCTAGGACAAAGGTTGTTGACGTTAGGTTTAGCAGCTTAGGGAAATCTTGTACAAAATCTGATGTAATTTAAATTTCATGAATGTATTCTCTTGATATATTAATGAAATTTGTTTTTGTTTCAAGATCCTGTCTCTGAGATATTTTGTAATGCATTGATAAATCCTGATCCATATTCATATTCTGATGACCATATAAATTTTGTTCTAATTAAGTTCTGATTTTATTTTATCAGTACTTGCTCATCTGATTTATTATGGTCATTTTCACTCGGATTTTTTTGAATATTGATGTTGCAGTGAAAAATAATTAAATAAGTGAGAACAGTTTCAATTTTGAATTAAAACTGTTTTACCTTGATTAATGGAATAACTTGGTAAGTGGAACGGTTTTTCCTTGAAAAACTGCAAGTGGGTAAGTAATGATTACTGTTTTCTCGTGCCCATTAACTATTCGTTTTTACTGCATGTCTGACAGGTGTCCAATGGTTACATTTTTTTTCAAAAAGTATAAGTAAGACAGAGAGAGGATTTTTTAATCTTTTATTTCCTTTCACACTTTTTCTCTCTATTTGCTTGTACTCTCTTTCTTCTTCTAACGTTGGTTTTTCATATAGACATTCTATCAAACACCTAACAGGCACTTAAACCTCTCGATTACTTTCATGACACCTAAGGATTTAATCATTGATGGAGCTAAATTTGTTCCAAACAATTATGCTGCTATTCTTGATAATGCTGAAGCTCCGTCTGAATTGCATTTTGTGCAAGACCTTCTTGCACACAGTGAAATCGGGTATGCATTGACCTAACCTTCAGTATTCTCAAGCCAACAAGTTCTGACACTTTGGAGGACTGGAAACTTTGATAATGGTGGTCCAAATGGTACTCCTAGTATTGTTTTCGAAGTGGGTGATTCTTCATATGCAGTCACTCCTGGTACAATACGCAAGGCTCTACATCTCCCAGAAGGATGTACTTTTTCAATTCCAGAGGAATCAGCTCTTCAGGAGTTAATGGCCAGTTTGGGGTATGAACAGAGTTTGGCAAAGCTTGGGCAGTTGAAACGGGCTCATATCAGAAGGGAATGGAGCTTCTTCTTCGACTGCATCACTAAAGCTTTTGGGAACAAGTGTTCAAATTTTGATGCCATCCCTATAATGAGTCAGCACATCGGGTATGTCATTATAAACCAAACTCATTTTGATTTTGCAACGGCTATAATAGGTTTTATTGAGGATAGGATGACAGAGGATAGGAATGTTGTCTACTTTGCTAGATTTTGTCAACTTATATATACTTTTTGTACTGATGCACCTCACTTAATCAGTTCCTTAACTCCACCTTTTAAGGTTGCATAACGATACTTTAATGACCTGGTAAATGCTGACACTAAGAAACCAGTGGTTAGACCTTTACAGATTCCTCAGTCTGTAAAATAGATCTTAGTAAATGCTGATCCTGATACTTATAAATCTGTTTATCCTGATGTCCACCCAACAACAACCTCCCACACACCACAACAACCATCAGCACCTACCACCCATACTACTCAACCTACACTAAGGCAATATCTTAGATCATATCTCTCAACTTCACAGACAGTTCAACCTTCATCCTCAGAACCTACTGTGAAGCCTTCATCTTCCAAACCTAAGAGGACAAAGACTGTTCCTCAAACACCTCAAAAGAGAAGGAGGATTGCTTTGAGAGATGAGTCTGACAGTGAGGAACAGGTTTCAACATCAGAACCTGTTGTCAAAGAAGCTGAGAAAGTGACTTCTCAGAAGGATTCTGGAATTGGGGGATCTAGGCTTCTCAAGAGGCTTAAAAGAATAACTATTCCTGACACTCCCAAGGAATCTATATCTACAAAGAGATACAAGAAACAGAGGGCAAAAAGGCCAGTTTCAGATGATGAAGAAGCAGCAGCTCAGGAAGGAGATCAGGAATCTCTGATCTCACAAGAAAAGGAATCTGCTAAAGTCACTACTTCTCCATCAACTCCAACTCAGGACGCTGTTCCTGAACAGGCCAACACACCATCTGTGTCTCCTGTTCAAAAGTCTGTATCTCCTGTTAATATAGGCACAAGTGCTGATATTGATATCCAGAACTTGGTTGTTCCTGAAGTAATTCTCTTAGAAGCTCCAACAGCAACTAATCCATCAACCACACATGTTAATGATGTTGTTCAAACTCCAGAGTTATCTACTACACCTTCTCTGCATCTAGATGCTGATGATCAGAATTTAGGTGAGCATCAGGATATGCCTGTTGATCAGAACTTAGAACCAGATCAGCACTTAGAGGATGCTGAAGCCTCCATTGCTACTCACACTGTTGTTTTATTAGAAGATACTGATTCTGTAAGTTCTGATGCTGCAAATGCTGGAGATACTGGTGATGCTACTCCAAATGTAGATGCTGCTGAAGCAGGTCCTTCAGGACATGCTCCTCAACAAACTATTCTTAAATCTGAACTTGTTAAGAAGTTTGTTACCAGAGAAGCACCAGTGCCTTGGAGTGAAACTCCTGCAAGACAAGAGTGGACTAAGGAATGGAACTCAGTTTCCTGTGTTCCAACTGCAAAGCATCTTGCTGAGCACTTGACAAAAACTGATGAAATGTTAATTTCTGATGATTTCAAAACCCAGCTTAGAGTCACTGCATTGAGTACTAAACATCTACAAGGTCTCCATTCAACTACTCATGTAGAGCTACACAAGATTCAGGAAGAATTCATCAAACAGGACCAAATTCAGAAAATTGACAAGAAAAAGTTTTTCAAACCTACCTTTGACAGGATTGCTTATATTGAGAAGACTCAAGAGACACAACAAGCTCAGATTAATGATATTCTGAAAAATCAAGCTTCTCAGCAATCTCAACTTACTGAAATCCAAGCCTCAGTGGAATTGCTTGTCTCTCTTCTACTATCTGCTGATGCCAAAAAGGGGGAGAAAGTAATTAAGTCCAAATGCAAGACTGCCAAGACACTGAAAGGGAAGGATGATGAAAAGGATGATCAAGGAAACCCGGGAATGGGTGGAGGTCATAGTCAAGGTAGAGGTTTCTCATCAAGAAA